>NW_026733372.1:30000-172500 GCF_028476545.2 Physella acuta
ATATATATATATATATATATATATATATATATATATATATATATATATATATATATATATATATATATATATATATATATATATATATATATATAATTCTGCCAGATATTTAATAGACCTCATGGCTTACTCCATCCTTCTTCCATTCACATAGTTAACCTATATAAAGGTTTATCTGATTTTGGTTTTTAGTCTTATTTTTGTTTGCTAACTATACAATCTATCTAATTTTTTGTCCAATTATAACATTGACGAAAATAACAAAATAATCATGTTAATTATAAAATTTGTAAATTGAACATGGGAAGTGATCGTTCTGTACGGCTTCTCCTATTTCTGTCTGTGTAAAAACGGTTCATTCATTTTTTGCTTTTGTACATTTTGCAGTTTCCTTTTAGATGAGTTCCTCACCTTACACCAGATTAGCCTTTGTTTGATTCAACATATACAACATTCCTAAATATACACCATTCCTAAATATACAACATTCCTAAATATACACCATTCCTAAATATACAACATTCCTAAATATACAACATTCCTAAATATATAACATTCTTAAATATACAACATTCGTAAATATACAACATTACTGGTCTCTTTTACTTTCTGTGTATAATTTATATAAAACTATTTTAGGTCTATAATTTCTAAAACACGAGTAGTAACTAAATATCATAACCTTCTTGCACGATTCAATAAATTATCTTTTTACATGCGTACTTTGTGTCTGTAACACTATTTCTGTCTATAATTTCTTATTTCTTTAACAAACATTTTGTACCTGTAACATTCACAGTTTTCTTCTGTAGTAAATCTATCACTACCTGCCCCCATTTAGATATCACATGAATATGTAAAGACAGTTTACTTTTCTTACATAATTATACAGCACGAGCCGACCCGCTGCGTATCATACGCCGCTATTTAGTTTTTTTTTTTTTCTACTTTTCAGTAATTTATAATTTGTGAATTCGACAGTACCAATGCTGCCATTGAAAATATTTGCTTAAAAACACTACCCCCCCCCCCCCCCCACGTGAAAGCAGCCTCCTCTTAGTTACCTCCTCTAAGTTTAAAATCGTTTCAAACTAAATTATCTGCCCCTAATAGCCGTCACCAAACCCGTCTCTGTGATTATAATATGTAAACAGAGTGAACACAACTCACCAGACAATGTGGGGGTGGGGTGGGGGTGGTTGTGATATTGATATAGAGGAAGAGAGGGGACTGCAAAGGCGCGCTTGCAGCTTGTTTTCTAACTGATCCCAGAAGAGAATTATATATATAGATTACTTATATAACAATACCTGCACTAACTCGTGCATTTTTCCTTTCTCCAATGTTTACATGTTCTGTACATGCAGATCCATCTTTACCTTTTTAAAAGATGCATCGAAACACGCTAACATCTTATATTATATCTTTAATAGATGAATAACACATGTTAAAAACACTATTCCTTTAATAGATGCACTCTTTTTGCTAAACATATCCAGCATACATAGTTCATTGAGGTATCAACATACTATAACATTTCTTGTATCATCTAAGTTATAAAATACAACATTTTAAGTTCTAACATTAACATTTACTTTCGTTGTTTGTAGAAATAAAAAAATTCATAAAAAACGTTTTAATAACAAGCTTTTATGTAATGATGCACTAAAAAGTAGAAAATAAATTATAGACTACTATTTAAATAACTATAAAGAAAAGCGTGGGTCACTTTAGTATCTATTGGATACCTTTACTAATGTTAAGGAAGACACCCACGCTTTTCTTTATAGTTATTTAAATAGTAGTCTATAATTTATTTTCTACTTTTTAGTGCATCATTACATAAAAGCTTGTTATTAAAACGTTTTTTATGAATTTTTTTTCAGTACTTTACATGTTTTATCTACAATAGAGTTACATGACTAAAAACCATTGCGCGCCTACTGAATATCACGTTCAGTAGGCGCGCAATGGTTTTTGAACGCAGCCATTACGTGGTCGTGATGGCGCAGCTATTGATGACGCGTGTGGTGTGGTTGGCTAGACATGCCTACTAATTCGGTCCAAATTTTAATTAATTCATAAAAAATTAATTAGGCATCCAATTAAGTCAAATTTAGTTTCAGATTGCATTGTCTTCATGTCTTGACCCACGTGCCAACTGTGAATCGTATCGGTCAAGTAGAACTGTCCGAATTTTCACTCCTGCGTTTCCGTCTAGACTGACGACTGACGACAGACAGAATGACGAGGAAGTGAGTTAAATAAAAGCTTGTAAAAAAAAAATCTGCTTCCGTTTATTCAACATTTGAGTCAGTCAAAGTGTTCAATGTCTCAATAATACAACAATTGAGATCGTGAATTAATCTTGTCTTGAACATGTGTCTTGTTCAATGTCTTAATACATACAACAATTGTGATCGTGAATTAAACTTGTCTTGGTTAGTACAACATTATATACAACTTTTATCATCAGAGGCGCTGTTTACTGAGTTTACAAAATTATCCATGGATACAACTGTGGCAATAGGTTCAACATTGCGAGGTACAACATTATCAACATCATTGAATATCACTTGATCAACATGTTCAACTTTTACAGGATTAACATCAACATCAAAATCATTACAGGTCACGTCTTTGACAGATATAACATCAGAAGATACAGCAACATTAGATTCACAGCTATCTATAGCTATCACAGTACATATGTTGTTATCTATATGTAAAGCACCACTATCTAGAGTATTATCTGTATGCAAGTAATATACATCATCCTTGCTATCTGCTTCTACTATGCTATCTGCATCTACTATGCTATCTATAGCTATCATGCTCTCTGTAGCTACTAAGCTGTCTTTAGCTACTAAGCTACTACTAGCTACTGTGGTGTCTGTATCCACTATGCTGTCTGTTGCTTCTATGCTGCCTGTAGCTACTAGGCTATCTGTAACTTTTATGTTATCAGTAGCTACTATTCTATCGGTGGCTACATCACTGGTATGAACGCCATCCTCTTTTAAAGAACCTAACGCCGATTCCACCGTCTGCTGAACGCTACTTTGGATATGCTCTTCCAGATAAGCAAGCGATACGTCATCTGGGTCAAACGGGGTCACTTCCGGTTCGATGACCCGGCGCTGAAACATTCTACTCGGAGTTACATCCCCTTGTTTGTGTATCTCTAGATAGGTGTACATATCATGCTCTGTGTTAGTTGTCGGACCTGACATACCGGGGTTGTGTTCAATGTTGTATGACAGCTCTACATTCTGATCAGTCACGTCTGTCAAAGATATTGGTGTATGCGAGAGTACGGTATCATTGTCGGTAGAGAGAGGGTACGATAAAGCAGTGTCTTTCAGTAAACGACTTTTCCCCGGTGATCGTAGCGGTGTCTTGATAGTTTTAGTCATGGTTTGGTTTGTTTTATCGTGGTACTGCTGTCTCTTTAACTGAGGTTGTGAATACGGCGAATCATCGAATCGAACAACTTGAGATTTATTTGAGCGTCGTGAAAAAGCGGAGATAGATCTGACCTTGGCCTTTACGGTCTGAGTCAGTCTGCTCTTGGTGATTTTGGTAGTGGAGGTACTCACGTTGGTGGTTTGTGGTTTGTGTTGCTGTTTTTTATACTTTGATGACCCTGACGTTTCGTTGACAAGATTTAACACGGAGACTGAGGCTTTTGATTGGCTGTACCCGCGACCTTCACCCTGTCCAATTTCAGCGTCTATTACTGATAGCTTTTGTGATAAGTTTAACTTGGGGTTATGATTAGGGTTTGTATTTTGTGTTAGTAAGTTGTGTACTGGTTGAATAGATTTACGTTCTGATGATGATGTCATAGAAACAAATGCAGAAGTATGTTGTGAAGTCGTTTCCGCTTGTGTTTTAGACAACACCTTTCCTTCAAACTTGGAGCTGATTTGGTTTGTATTTTGTTTCGTGTTTGCATCTAGGTCAGTAGGTCTATGACCTGCTTCAGAAACGGAACCGGAAGTTGAGTTATAAGCGCTGTCTGGAGTGCTTACCACGGGTTCTGAGAAGCCAGAGTCGGAACTTTCCTTTTTGGTGGAGTCCTTCAAGCTCAGTCTGCTCAAACTTGTCGCCGCCGCCGTGTCCTCGGAGCTTGTCGCCGCCGCCGTGTCCTCGGAGCTTGTCGCCGCCACCGTGTCCTCGGAGCTTGCCTGAGACTTCCCAGGCCCCGGAGCCGTTTCTGGAACCGCTTCCAGAGCCGCTGCGGCGAGTTTTTTCTTCTTCTTCGGCACCCACAGGCAGGTCATGCTGTCGTTACACTCCCCCATGTCCGTGCGACCGGTCACCCAGTACGTCTCCATCTTGCCTTTGCCCTGAGGGTTGGGATGGGAGGGGGGGGGGGGTTACATGAACCGGAAGTTAAAACTTTTCTAGGATATGAATATTTAAATGACAAACGTACTGAACTAAAAAAAAATAATAAAAGATTTCATAATAAATGAAATAGATACAGATTTTTACATATGTTTTAAATATTAATTTGTCATTTAAATTTTAAACATTATATACTTTAATTCTTCGTCAAGGTTACACTTATCCAAGTAGTTATATTAGCTTTAAAAAAACACTAAAAACTATAGCAAAAAATGCTAATTCTATATTTTCTCTTCACTACAAAAGCGGTGCAAAGGGGCATAATCAGTTTATAATTCCTACCTTGACATCGATTTCTCCCCTTGATTCTAGCTTGTATTTCTCGTGTACCAGTAACATATCTCTCATGGCTTTACTACAGTGTATCCTCATGGCTTCAGAAATAACAACATGGAGTAAAAGCTCATTAGTTTTAGAGTATCCTGATCGCTATTCAAACAAAAACATAATTAGTTTTAGTATAAACTCATAGGTAATCACAGAAACAAAAAAAAAATGAATACAAATTATTTGGTTTTAGAGTAACCCCATATTTATTAGCACAAATAACAGGATGGAACAAAGATCTTTGGTGGTTTTGTTTAGTGGGGTTTCAGGGTCTAAAAGGCTAAGAAAAGAGAAATGACTAAGAAAAGGGAGATTACTTTAAGGAAAGGGAGATGACTTGTATATGGGACGTTTATGGTGACTATAACTAGCTTAGGTTTAAAGGGTAAAAACCAATTTAATAGAGAGAAAAAAACTCACTTCAAAATATTTTGCTAAAGAAAGCATTAAAAATCTTAACACGTATCTTTTCAGATTTTTAAACAATTATACATTGAACTATTTTTTATTATATTCCAATATAGATTTTGGTGTTCAATTTCCTTTTTTGGTTTGCTTTGTTGGTCTAAAATATTCTCACTAAGTTCTACGATACTTCGATTTTCAAATTTTAAAAATTAAAATGTTCTTGCTTATTGATTTGATATTGCAATTATTTGTAGAAAAGGAATTCTTCTCATTAATTTAAAAAAAAACCGTTTAGATGTACTTGGATTGCTTTAACTAGAAGTTCGATAAATAAGTAGGTATTATATCGATGTTTTCCTCTCTATCAAGATCAATAATTTATATAGGGACAAGTAAGATAACAAATTTAAAATTAACTTTTAAGTGATTATTTCCCTTTTTACAATGGTTGTTATCTCTGTAAGCGTTATAGCAAATTGTAAGAGCCTAGTTAAAGATCTTAACGATACGAGTATTTCCCAACAATATATCAACACACGATACCAATACACACAATAGCGACATACACGATACCAATAGACATGATACCGACATACACGATGCCAACAGACACAATACCGACACACACGATACCAACAGACACAATACCGACACACACGATACCAACAGACTCAATACCGTTATACACGATACCAACACACAATACCGACACACACAATACCAACACACACGATACCAACAGACATGATACCAAAAGGCGCGATAATAATACACACGATTACAACGCACACGATACCAACAGACACAATACCAACACATACGATACCAACAGACACAATACCGACGCACACGATACCAACAGACACAATACCGACATACACGATACCAACAGACACAATACCGACACACACGATACCAAAAGACACAATACTGACAGACACGATACCAACAGACACTATACCGACACACACGATACCAAAAGACACAATACTGACAGATACGATACCAACTGTCACAATACCAACACACGATACCAAAAAACACACGATACCAAAAGACACAATACTGACAGACACGATACTAACTGACATAATACCAACACACGATACCAACACACAATACCAACACACGATACCAACACACGATACCAACACACGATACCAACACACAATACCGACACACACGATACCAACACACAATACCAACACACGATACCAACACACAACACCAACACACGATACCAACACACAATACCGAAACAAACGATACCAACACACACAATACCAACACACAACAACGACACAGAGAATAACAATAGACACAATACCGACAAATACGATATCAACAAACACGATACCGACACACACGATACCACCAGACCAGAAACGATACTCACGTTCACTGCTAGACTCCATGCGGGAGGCTGTGTTGACGGTGTCACCAAATAGACAGTACCTGGGCATCTTGTGGCCAACCACACCCGCCACACACGGACCTGTACAGGGGAAGTAGAGTACATCAAAACTTTAAAGGGTTAACACATGGACCTGTACAGGGGAAGTAGAGTACATCAAAACTTTAAAGGGTTAACACATGGACCTGTACAGGGGAAGTAGAGTACATCAACACAGGGTTCACACATGGACCTGTACAGGGGAAAAAGAGTATTTCAACACAGGGTTAACACATGGACCTGTACAGGAGAAGTAGAGCTACATCAACCAGTGGCGTAGCCAGGAACGTCTCATGGGGAGGGGGTTTCAAATTTTTTCCCGCATTATAAATGTATATATCAGAGGCGTAGCGTCCCTCTCTGGCCCACGAGGACAAACTTTTGATTTGCACCACCCCCCCCCCCCCAAACTTTTCATTTACACCCCCCCCCCCCTCAAACTTTTCATTTGCACCCCCCCCCCCTGAGACTTTCGATTTTGCACCCCCCCGCTCAACCTTTTTTTTGTGTCTACCGAGGGGTCTATGGGGGGTTCTGACCCCCCCCCCTAACCCCCCACCCCCCCCAGCCTACGCCACTGACATCAACTCTTTAAATGTTTAACAAACTGTAAAAGTACACCACATAGTACTTGGTAAAACCGTGAAGACAGTAACAACTTTAAAAGGTTAACAAAGTGTTAAAAATTCAAAGTGTTAAAAATTAAAATAAACACCGGTTCTCTATTTTTATTGAACTTTGCTGTAGTATTTGTGTATGTGTACATGTACTTGTACGTGCTCATTAATGTGCATCTATATGAGAATGTGTACTTGCTTGTACACGTGCGGGTGTAAATGTACTAGAATCCTCATTTGCATACATACAGTTTATATGTGATTGTTTTCAAACCATCAACTTACAATTTTCCATCTTTTATATGTCATACATACAGGCAAAGGGCGGCGAAGGGTCTGTTTTCTCAAGTACAATACTTTTACTATGTACCCACCCAACCATATGTGTAACTGTAGATCCGCCTATGGCACTGAGGTAAGGAGCTGCATCATTGGAATGGGAGTGTCTGTGTATTTGTTGTTTAATTAATACCTGTGTGTATTCCGATCCTTATTTTTAGTTTCCCGTCTTCAACCATGGGCGCATGAATCTGTTTGATGGCCGCCAATAAGTCAATGGACATGGTGGCGATTTCTTCCGCATGCTAAAATAGTTCAAACTTTTATACATTTAATATTTAAATGAATTAATGTTCGTTATTATTGAAAACTTTTGAAGTAAAAATCACACTGAATTTTTTTAATCAATTAAAAGAGTCAATAGATTACCTTAATGCTGGTGGAAAATTAAGTTACATAAACTTAAAAAGAAAAATTTCTCCATGTATTTCTATTTCTTTTGCTTACACACAAACACACACACACCCACACACACACGCACACACACACACACACCAAATTTTTATAAAGCTATTTTATTATTTATACCCCTTTGGGATATGATGTGAAAATATCGATTGAAATTGAAAAGTAATAATTCAAACATAAATATACTAAATGTTTACAGTTGTCTATTTTTCTCATTAAATAAAAAGACAATCACAGTATGGCACTCTAAGACTGAAACAATGTCATATGCAACAATCCTTAGATTCCTATCGTAAAAAGAAGTAAAACGAAACAAATGTTCTAGATTTTCATTGTGTTGATAGCTGAACGAACGGAAATAAAACTTTTAAAAATTTAAGAAAATTCTTCCAGCCTTTTGTTTCTGATCGGGGGGACAATACCACGATTAGTCAGTGCATTAATGACGTAATTAAATTAGAGAATTAATCACCAGGTACTTAAATCTTCCAATTTCAACGATCATCGTAAAATATAGATTTTCAATCATTCCAAAGTCTTGACCTAGGGCAAGATAAAAAAAATTTAAAATATCGAACAATTCGCCATTTTGCGGGAATTTTCCACAAGACCGCCAATACCCGGAAACTCTTCAAATAAAATGTTTCAGCCTGCTAATTAAAATCAATAGAAATGTTTTTAGACCGAATGATGATTACTTTTCTGAGGTTGTTTTTTTTTAAGTTTTTTTTTTTTAATTAGAAAGGACGAGTTCCTTCGAACTACGGGAGGTTAAAGGGATCATTAAATCCTAAATTCAGCGCTTTAGTGACCTAATGACCTTGAGAAGGTCAAGTAAAGAGGTCATTTAGCCTGGAGAGACGGAAGAGGTCGTTTTATATTTTAGACCTTAGCACCAAGCGGCCTGTAAATATTGCTCATCACAATAGCTCATCTAGTCCATAAAGTCAGTTATGTGTAGTTAGACTGATAAGGTCATCTAAGTCTGAAGGTCAGTAAACTATAGGACAAAATGACCCGTGAAGGTCATGTATTTTAAGGTATTTAAAACGTAAAGTTTAGCTCCCATAAATGTCATCGTCTGTGTCAGTTCAACATTACCTCTTGATGAAATATTTGAGCTATTACCGAAGTGCGGAGTTTACTTCCGGGAAACTACTTAAAAGAAAAGTTAGACTCAGCTTTGGTCATGCGGTGTTAGGGGGGGGGCACTAGACTCTCCTTCTGGTAGAGGGGTCACTTATAGTGACACAATGGACCCACATTCTGACCATTCCTGATGGGCACGCTACTGGCAAACCTTGATAGAGGGGTCTACTATGGTGACACACTAGACCCACCTTCTGGTAGAGGGGTCACCTATGGTGACACACTAGACCCCCCCCCCACACTAGACCCACCCACAAAAGACCCACCTTCTAAAAAGTGTTTACCTATGGTGAAACAAAAGACCCACCTTCTGGTAGAGAGGTCACCTATAGTAACTTATCAGACCCACCCACACTAGACCCACATTCTAATAGAGGGGACAGGTCACCTATGATGACACACTAGACCCACCTTCTGACCATTCCTGATGGGCACGCCACTGGCTACCATGTAGGCGTCGCCTATGGTCTCGACCTTGTACACGTCATAGGTGTCAATCCGAGTGTCAAAGGTCGTGTAGAGGGAGTTCAAAAGGTCAACGACCTGGCGAAGATACACAATATAAGCATGTCAAATAACTGCAGTCATAAATCGTATAGGCCTATATGTGACATATACAATCATGTATAATCATTTACATGTATAAATAAGCTACAAAACTTACTAGTACATATGATTTAGTGTCAAGTTGAGCCTACCTATAAAACCAAAGCACAGTTAAAACTAACAGCCATACTGAGTTTAAACTTACCTTTTTAGGGCAGGATACATGTAAAAGTAACAAGCCCCCCCCCCCCCCCCCACACACACACACACAGAACATCCACAACGGAGAATTTTATAATTTATACAGAAAAAAAGTAAAGTTCCAAATTTCGAACCTGACCTGTTGACCTGTTTCACTGGCCCCGGGTTAGGAAGGGATAGTGAAGTCAACACTATGTCCAGCCCCCTAACGTGGGTAGAGTACCCATCAGAGTTGGGTGGACTGAGGAACCGGGGATTGGAACTTGAGACTTTCGGATTTAGCAGTCCACCACTATTATATACTTCTTTCCTCTTTTTTTCCCGTTCTTAGTTTTAGTGTTGGAATAGATCCCCTCCAACACAATAAAGTATAGGCCCTACGTGTCAACTGGTTATGACCATTGAGGCCACTGACTCAGATTTCAGCCTGCTTTTCTTTTGGATTTGCTTCCATAGCCTTTGTCCAACCAAGAACCAACTACAAGGCAGCAGTTGTTTGATTTTGGAGTTGTCTCTCCTAGAAGAATGGCTGTCCCCAGCTAACGAGCCTCATCTGCCCGGGGGTTTGAACTCGAGACTTTTCGGTTTAGCAACCATGAGCTTAACCGACTCGACTACGCCGACCCACACTATTATATACAATTTCAAGTGCCCCCCTCCCCCTAGAGAAAAATGTCTGAAAGAAACCCTGGGTGTAATCCTGACCTGCATGGGCGTGCACCTGGACGAGATGGTGGTGAAGCCGACGATGTCGGAGAAGTAGATGCTGACCGACTCGAAACTTTCGGCCGGCACCGTCTCGCCGGACCGGAGCTTGTCGGCAACAACAGGCGGCAACATCTGGTACAGCAGGTTGACCGTCAGCTGGGGAGGTTTAACAGTGGGTTAACTGGGAGGTAAAACAATGGGTTAACTGGGTGGTTGAATAATGGGTTAACTGGGTGGTTAAAAAAAGGGTTAACTGGTGGTTAAATAATGGGTTAACTGGGTGGTTAAACAATAGGTTAACTGGGTGGTTAAATGATGGGTTAACTGGGTGGTTAAATAATGGGTTAACTGAGTGGTTAAACAATGGGTTAATTGGGTGGTTAAACAATAGGTTAACTGGGTGGTTAAATGATGGGTTAATTGGGTGGTTAAACAATGGGTTAACTGGGTGGTTAAACTATGGGTTAACTGGTGGTTGGTTAACTGGGTGGTTAAATAATGGGTTAACTGGGTGGTTAAATAATGGGTCAACTGGGTGGTTAAACAATGAGTTAACTGGGTGGTTAAATAATAGGTTAACTGGGTGGTTAAACAATGGGTTAACTGGGTGGTTAAATAATAGATTAACTGGGTGGATAAATAATGGGTTAACTGGGTGGTTAAACAATGGATTAACTGGGTGGTTAAACAATGGGTTAACTAGGTGGTTAAACAATGGGCTTAGGGTTGAGGTTAAACAATGGGTTAACTAGGTGGTTAAACAATGGGCTTAGGGTTGAGGTTAAACAATGGGTTAATTGTGTTTAAATAATGGTTTACCGGTGTTAAACAATGGATTAACTGGAGGGTTATACAATGGGTTAACTCATTGGTTAAACTGCGAGTTTACTTGGTGGTTAAACAACGTGCCTACTAGTTTGGTAAACAACAGTTTAACTGGGTGTTTAAACAAAAATTGATTAACGGGCTGGTGGGAGGTTAAACAACGTGTTAACTGGGCAGTTAAACAAGGGGCTAAGGGGGGAAGTTAAACTATGGGTTGACTCTGGAGGTTAAACAACGGCTTTATTTCGTCTGAGATAATTCGTTCTATGTCACAATGACGTCATGTCTGGGGTAAACACTTAAAAAATTAACCGACATAAATTACATTTTAATTTTCTAGTTCAAACGTATTTTTATCCAACGAAGATCTGATGAAAGTGAAATATTAAAGATCAACAATAAATAACAGAATCAATAGTCTAGATCAGTGGTTCTTAACCTGGATTCGATCGAACCCCAGGGGTCCGGCGATTCAGTATAAGGGGTCGGCGTAGGTTAAGACACACGCCCTACTCTTATGTTTCGCTCTCGGATTTTGTCAGTGTTGACGGTGGAATTGTTAAGAAGGGTTTGGGGTTTGTGAATATGAAACTGGTGGGGTTCGGTATCTTCAAAAAGGTTGAGAACCATTTGTCTAGATACTGCGCATTTAGGGGCTGATAAACTCACGGATTTAACGATAAAAACATGTCGTGAAACCATGGCAACCCAACGTAGATGTCTTAGTTTGTTGAGGTTTTGTTTCACTGGTGAGGGGTCGGCCATTTCGAGACTAGACCTGATGCAGACAGTATGATCCGCGGGTACAACGTTGGATACAATAGTTTAGCGGCAAGAGCGTTGGATACAATAGTTTAGCGGCAAGAGCGTTGGATACAATAGTTCAGCCCATGTCGAGTTATCTCCGTTAGTGATATCCTGTAATTTCCACCGACCTCTCTCTCCGACCCCTCATTCCCCTTCAATATATGCAGCTACTGTTTCCGTCTATAGAAGTAATGTTCAATTTTTGACGGCCCATGGGACAGGTAAAGTAGAGTTCATAATGTTTCTTAACCTCGGCATATGAAGGGATGGTGTGGTCAGCCGCCTGTACTTTCCTTGTCGTGAGTTATTACTTTCCCTAACCCGAGTTAAATATCCATCAGAACTGGATAGATTCGGGGATGTTCTAGTGAATTAAGCCCAGATTCGAACTCGAGACTTTCTACTGCTAGGTTACGCCGTCATAATCGTCAACGTTGGATACAATAGTTCCGCTCATACCGTTTTCGCTAGTCATATCCTGCCATTTCCGCCAACTGAAGGCGCACAGATTTGTCCTAAAAAACATTCTCCGCCCCACTCTATACCTTCCTTTACATTCAGCTTGTTTCCTTCTATAGAAGTAAAGCTACGATGTCAATCCTGGCGTTAGTAGTAAATATGACGTAGTGTTCACCTGTTTTATGACCTCGATGTATAAATTGATAACAAAGATACAAGACTAACCGCGTTACCTTTCTCTAATGTGAGCCAGGTATCCATAAGAGCTGAGTGGACTCAGAGTCTCATTAACTGAAAACCTTCGTGAGATCTACTTCCCGACTACACCGTAACCTCTATGTCTATTCTAACATTTTATGTCTATTCTAACATTTTATGTCTATTCTAACATTTTATGTCTATTCTAACATTTTATGTTTATTCTAACATTTTATGTCTATTCTAACATTTTATGTTTATTCTAACATTTTATGTCTATTCTAACATTTTATGTCTATTCTAACATTTTATGTCTATTCTAACATTTTATGTCTATTCTAACATTTTATGTCTATTCTAACATTTTATGTCTATTCTAACATTTTAAAAAAATTACGGCCTGATTAATCTGGAGAAAAACGAAACGGCCGGCTCAAAAGGACATAGTAATTTGTAATCAAGACTGGCGACATCAAGCAATTGGACCACCCAGGTCAAACTAATTACCGCTTTCTTCATTTATTATTTATCAGATCTACTCCATCTTCTTGTTTTCATCAACATCACGTTATTGATAATCTTTTTTTTTATCGTTACGTTAATACGATGCAATAGAAAAAACGGGAAGAAACAAACATGTTGAAAAAAGATAAAAAAATAAGTAACCGTTAATGATTGATAAAAATAAAACTGTGAGATTAATTTTTTTTTAACATTCTATGTATTAACCTGTAGTTAGGAAAATGAATTCTTTTATCTTATTATTAAACAGTTTATAATTTAAATCTTATAATAAAGTGATGTAAAATGTATGCATCTTAAAACATTAAAATGTCAGGATTTTTTTCTTTCTTTGATATATTTTTTATCAATTTTATTAACGTTAAAAAATAGAGTAAAATATGTGAGGTTAGAGTTGATGATGGCTCACCCTTTATATGCCCAATACATATAACTAGACCGTGTTGACTTTATTTGCCAAATGACTCATATGTTCGTATGTTCTTTCTAGATTATTTAGATTACATATTTTGTTGTTTTTCTGATGAAATACTCTAAAATAAACCAGTAATTTTTTTTTACTAATAAAGAATTGTTTAAAATTAAATTAAATTTGAATTATTTTCCTGAATTCTAAATTTAAAAAAAAAACTCTTTTAAAATTTTAATTAACGCTTGAAAACGAAATATAAGAAACGTCATTTGGTGGGTATATATCCAGTCAACCTAAATTTTCATAAGACACAGACATGGGTACATAAAAAACACAGGTTTTTTTTGTTAAGTGGATGATAAATTATTGTAATATTTGTAACTAAATAAAAACTGCATTAAACCAGTAAAGATATCCATAGGGTGTCATTATTCTCCTCAAACTTTAGTTTCTCGACTAACTGGCGAGAAGGGTTACATGAGTCGCTACCCTTTGACCTCGCGAGAAATCGTGTATGAGTCGCTCCCCTTTGACCGAAGTCCGCACTGACCTTCTTCTCCTTGTCCAGCTTGTCCGTCTGCTTCTCCAGAGCGTGCGTCTGCCGGAAGATCCAGAGCCCCATCTCTCGGACACTCAGCGAGACGATGACACTGGTCAGCACGACAACACACATCACCACCAAGTCCATCACTGACCGTCTGCTCATACAAAAACTACAGCTGATTCACCGGGTTCAAAAGTCTTAAATGTTACAGGAACCGGTTATTGTGAATAGGCTTTTAGGTATCACGGTACATAGGTGAGTATCATTAACGCTTTTAGTGTTAGAGTTAAGGTTCTGGTCGTGCCAGTGTCAGCTCTTGAGTTAGAGTCAGAACGTGGATTTAGTACACGATTAGAAATAGTTTTGATAAATACTGTGGGTGTTCTATCTTTTACTTAGAACCATGCTTTCAAAAACTGCTCTTTTCAATACATAATATGTTTTCTACTACGGAATTCAAATTTTATTTATCAGAAAAAGGCTACTTTTTGCTCTTGACAAAAATTTAAATGTAATAATGAATATTGAATATGAAATAATTGTCCCATGATCATACTGTTTTTCGTACAATATTTAGCCCTTATTATGTAAATTGGGACAGTGCTAACTGGAAAGTCTCGAGTTCGAATTCCGCTTTTATGAATATCTAACAATGAACTATTCTTTTTCTGCCCAAAGAATTCTTTACTTTATTTTGTAAGTTACCCTTAAGATCAACTCAACACAGAGCAAATAAAAATAATCCAAAGATCGCATTACTAAAAGTGTACGCAACTCAACCCCAAGCCACAAGTTTTCACTGAAAAGATAAATCAAACTTTACCTAATTTTTTCTCTTTGTTCTGTAGATTCAGTCTCCACAGACTGAGAGTCTAAATCTTCCAGAAACTTCCAAATTTGCTCCAGGACTTCTTGTCTTGAGACGTAGAGGTTGTAAAGTTTAGGGCTGGAGGCGGGGCATATGGTGGAGTTACTGTAGAACTCTGAAAAAATGTGACATAAAACTCAAATACTTTGCTTGGCATTGCAAACATTCTTAATACAAACGGAGGTAGCCTGCTTTACAGTACAATAAAATACCAATTTTGGAAACTTTACTTCATATTAACATCGTATTAGAGAAAATGGCAATAAAAGTTTCGATACATAACAATTTAATACACGTTTCACTTTATTATTAAGCCGTTCTCCTATTAAAATTAAGCATACTATTATCAACCTGTGTTAGGACTGTACTATATATTTATAGAAGTAAATAGGCAAGTAGCAAGATAGTGTTGTTTTTATAACATAAACTTATGAAAATAATTGGAGGAGGTGTGGTTGGTGAATTAGCCTTTTTAAAAACTATAAATAAAACAAAAGAAAATCGGAATTTTCCGATATTTTCTTTACCTTTATACGCGTTTGTATCGAAGTTGCCAGGAACATTTCTATCGATAAAGCTGGCCAAAATATTTAAACGCAGAATAATTTCTCGAATAATATCCGTGTGGTAGGCAGTAAGCTGCGTGGGCAAGGCGGCGATGTAACAGTTGGTAGACTGGTTGTAGAAGGTCCCGTGGGTGATGGACGCGCAGAGGATCATCTCGTCAGAGACGTGGCCCAGGAGTTGGATCAGGACGGTGTAGGTGGCGGGCAGCGTCCACCAGACGTAGGACACGCGGCACCAGCTGCACGCCAGCATCAGGGCCGTCTGTCTAGAGGAGTACTCACGCACGGAGGTCAGACTCACGAATGTGATGTTGGAGAAGACGGACGTGATGTTCCCGCGCAGGTCCAGACAATCTGGCAAGTGGGCGGGGCTAGGGAAGAGCTCGGTGCAAGTGGTGTCGTCCAGATGGTGGCTCGCCTCACTGGAGGAGAAGCTCGGAGCTTCGGAGGAGTTGAGGCAAGAGGTCAAGGCCAAGAGGAAGTTCAGATTTCTCGTGTACATCATCCGTTTGATGGCGGACATTTTGATCGCTCGAGCTAGGGAAGAAAGTTTAGACAACATTTTTAATTTCAATAAAATTCAGATTTTTTAAAATCAAATTTTACAGCGACGTTGAAACAAACATTCACAAAGTAATCTCTCTCTCCCTCTCTCTCTCTCTCTCTCTCTCTCTCTCTCTCTCTCTATATATATATATATATATATATATATATATATATAGCGTCTTTTTCCCTTGCCATGTTCCCTTTATTACTTCAGTTTTGATCCTCGGCTTATGAGGACTGATACGGGTGTAAATATGTTTAAGGGATTATATTATACTTGTTTTTTTTTTTATTTTTTTTTTTTTTAATACTTTTATTTGCAATTAAAACAAGTACATCAACATCAAATTTTTTAACATAATTTTGAACACCAAATGAAAACGACAGGTTTTGCAAATGTACATAATGAAAATTTACATGATGTCATGTATTCGATTATAAAAAAATTGCAAAGGATGACAGTAAAAGGGGTGAAGGTCAAATGAAAGTGTCAGAAGTCTGGGTGGGGAGAGGAAAGGAAATTTTTCAGAGAGGGTCAATGGGACAGTGAAGCATTTTCTATGTAGGGAAACAACTTAAGTTGACTAGTTGAAAAGGTGTTGTAGTGGTCGCATTGAGTTTTCAAAAGGTTGCAGTGTGAAAGATGAGGGGAAAGAGACAAGATTTAGAACTTTAAATAAGTTCTGGATATTGATGTTGCGGTGGGTGGTGGGGTCGTTGGAACAGTTAAAGGGATTGTGGGGTTATCATGTCTGGGGATAAAGTGGATAGAGGGGGAGAGAGGAGGGGGTAGATTTTTTTATTTTTATTTTTATTAATTCAATTGTTTTAAACATTTAAATCAGTAATAATAATATATTTGATAGATTTTACATAGCATCAAAGACATGAACAATGAACATCAATTGCATATATAATAATCAAAGGGAAAAAATAAAATGGCATAAGAACTAGATTAAAATAAGGTGTGCAAACTAGGTTTCTCTTCACTGCTTAGTTTAGTGTGCTGCGGAGTCAAAAGTTCACACTGTAGCCACCCATGGACAGAAATAGAAACGACTGTAGGAGATACTTGTTAAGTTAGGTTTGAGAATGCTCTAGTGATAAGGTATATTTATCGTCATTTAGATTAATTTGTAGGGCATGCTCAGTTTTTTTTTATTGTGTCTTACAAGATTCAAAAATTACTAGGTACTATTACTCATTCTTCAACAAACAAAACGAATAAAAATAAAATAAAATAAAAAATAAAACCCTCTTGTTAATACTGCTCGTTAGTTCTATTCAGAAAAATAATTTGTTTACCTCCGAAAATAGCCTTGACCCACCTTTAATACAGGATTCATTCCCAGACAAAAGCACGGCATCGATTATGTCCCCTATCGTGTCTTTGAGGATCAGACCCAAGATGACAACGGACGACACCGCGCAGATGATGAACAGACGGTGGGTCCGGAATTTGTGGCCGAACCAGATTTCTTTGTTCCGGATGAGAAGGGTCGCTACGTTACCTTGGTCGTCTTTGATAACCTTTGAGAAGTGGGTGTGGTCTTTCTTTGAATGGGTCGCCGCTTCGTTGTGGTCGCTGGGTAGAATGAGAGACGATTGTACACGTCACACAGATAAACGAAAGTCGTATCTTACTTTTAACTTTCGCCCCGCCCTCCCCCCCCCCATCACTCACCCTCAATTTTACATTACCACAAAAATCATGAAAAAGAAAAACAATAGAAAAACAAATGGAATATTAAGGTAAACTTTAAGCTTATATTGAAGCCTCATATTCATGCAGACTTCTCTAGCTAAGTTAAGGATTTTTCAATTGTCCTAATAATTTCTTAAGTTATTAAACATAAAGTTTAAAACCATAATTTTAAAACTAAAAGTATGTAAATGATAATAATGACGATTTCGATGTGTAGTGTTTATGTTGTTTAAGGGGGAGGGTGGGGGGGGGGGGGAAGGGTGGCCCTATCTTGAATTTACTACTTATTTGTTAACGATATATTTTTTTTTAAATGTTCCAATTAACAAGATGCTCCTGAATGCTTGGCAGTAGGTTGATAATCCTCTGCAGCAGTTCGTTCAATATTGTTGCATTTTTTTTTAAATAAGATAAATTGTACTGTAATACACACATTAGAATGATACAAATTAAATATATTAAAAACGTAAATAGCCTAACAAAAAATGTCTGAAAATTTCGCGAAAAATTGAGGTGGCTAAAACAGAAGTAAGTTATCTTGTTGATCAAGAAAATAATGTACTCTGGTAATTACCATCAGAATAATGCATCATTTATGTATTTGACTTTAGTTAATTTTAAAATTCTTTGTAACCAATTTCAATGTAGAATTACTTAATTCATAATCATATATTTATTTTTAAAATTTGAATAAAAGTTAACTTTTTAAAATCTTTAAATTAAAGTCACATTTTCAGAATACTGTTTTTTTTAAATTGTAATAAGTACTTTAAAATCTTTAAAGTCACGTTTACAGAATACTGTTTTTTAAAATTGTAATTAGTACTTTAAAATCTTTAAACTAAAGTCACATTTACAGAATACTGTTTTTTTTAAAATTGTAATTAGTACTTTAAAATCTTTAAACTTAAGTCACATTTACAGAATACTGTTTTTTAAAAATTGTAATTAGTACTTTAAAATTTTATGAGGTATGAGTGAGAAAGTGCCGTTGGTCACGTGATTCCGTTAATGACGTACTATTTACCTACACCGCATTCACTACCCCGCATCTATATCTCCCCAGACTCCGCAATTAGCGGCCGACTAATAATTAGCGTTAACCTAATTACACCACAATCAATCCGGGATACACCTGTTATCGGGGGTTAAGTATTGATTCAATCGAGCGTGTCATCGCCGCGTCCAATCGGTCATTTGGTTTATCCCCGTGAATAATAACTAACTACTGCATTCAATACATTTGATACACTCAGGATTATATAGAGCAAAGATATTGTCAAGGCTGCGTCTATTTTGCAAGATTGCATAAAATATATTTTGTTTTTTTTTCATATATGGCAAACATAAATATAATTGCTTACAAGAAATATACACAAACAATATAAACATACAATAATTTATGTTTTGATGTACGATCATATATATATATATATATATATATATATATATATATATATATATATATATAATATTTAAAAGATTATTGGTATTAAGTAGATTGAATTAACTTTTACGAATAATAAAAAAAGTCTCAAAATATTTAATATTTCGATATTTTGTTTTTGCTTTTATCCTAAGTATTCCTTAATATACCAGTCGATTTTCTTAAAGGTAAACACAGTAATTAACATTATTTTCCTTCATTAAATTAAACATTTTAACTACCACAAAAAAAATCACTCTAAAGACATTGAAATGGTAAAAAAAAAAACATCTTGATAATTACTAGTTGAATAAAACACTTAAAGGTGTGGAAAGGCTGAAATAAACTGCCCAGGTATGTCTGATCGATGAGTATTGATTGGTTCCAGTGGAGGTCAGCTCATGTTTACACGAGCTAATGTGGGTAAACGTGCATCCCCCCACACCCCCCACACAACCCTCACATTCTCCACCAGACTGAGCTATTACCAGCTTAAAGAGATTACCTAATAAGTGTTCATCGATTTAAAGGGTGTATTTTTTCTCTTAAGAAAATACATCACTGGATGAAATTGGGGAAAATTTGTAATTAACCTAATGAATGTGTCTACCCTGAAAAATGTATGTTTGGTGTAGGTAATAAAGGAGCACAAAGAATGAAGTAGTACATAGAGTTAGGATACAGGCCCTACATGGGCAAGGGAAATAGATGAAATAGAAAATAAAAAGACAAAAGAACAGTGAAAATTATGGTACACCCACGTAATTATAGATGCCGTAAATTAGTCCATCGAAACCGGTTCTTTATTTATTCGCAATGCATAAAGTGACATGGTAGAGTTTATGAGATTTTTTTAAGTACTTACTATTTCGGTTTGCAAATCCTAGAAATGAATGAATATTAGACAAAATCGGAGTAGTAAGCAAATTATTAAAATTAAAAATGATTTACTATGCTAATTTGCCTTTACATATATAAAAGGAATTCACCTAATCCCACACTCATAAGTTCTAATTTTAAAAAAAATTTCAATAGTCTACCTTCATCTACATCAGGGGTCTCCAAACTACGGCCCGCGGGCCGGTTGCGGCCCGCGATGTCCTCTTATCCGGCCCGCGGAGATCTTTTTGTCCACGGAAAAAACCGTGTGTTAGTGATGGCTGAGGAACTTTGCCCAGAAAAATAAAAGACATGCATGTAAGAAACTGGCCCCCGAACTGAAATTTGATAGTTAATGTGGCCCTCGGACTGAAAAGTTTGGAGACCCCTGATCTACATCACTAATGCGAAGAAAGACATTCGTTCCATGCATTATTTAATACTTTATGCATGTTTAAATTAAATTGCTAGTAATTTACTTATATTTCATGAAACCTTTAACTATGTTTACTTATTCTATTTAAAATATTTAAATAAGAATGTTGGCATAACGATACATATTTTATTATATTCAGGCAGGCAGTTGGACATACCAGGGAGAAAGAAGACAATTAAATGACAGACAGATATGCGATTGCGCAGACAAAAGATCAGACAAGTGACGTCATCCATGCTCTTAAGCAAATAAGTCTACAGCATCCCCCCTCCCCCATTTCTCAATAACACACACACACACACACCATTGGAAATACTCAACAGCTGAATTCGTATTGAAATTTTTAAAAAATTAAATCAATGCTTACAAAAGTGAACTCCTTGATTAATTCTTATGAATAATTACGGCCTACACTATTTAATTAACTGAGGGCTATAATTTGTTTGATGAAACAAAAACTGATAACCAAAGTTATCTCCCTGTTTTGTATTACCAAAGTACCCTCCCCTAACAAAAGAAAATCTTGCTACTGGCCATTAGTGGTTGCTGAATAGATAATTCCCGTCTTATAAGATTAAAGATTCAATTTTTCTAATGGCTAGACAGAGAAGGTTTGCAATCGACATATGAGCTACAACACCCATATACCTTAGACACACATACACAATCATATAATTACACATACAAACTCAATCACGCACACACACATTTACACACACACAATCACATAATTACAAATACAAACTCAATCACACACACACACACACACACATTTACACACAAATACACACCCGCAGCAATCATACAACAAAAACACACAAGCACAGATGCGTACATACACACTAAGTTTGAATAAATATCCTTTAGATGCAGCAACCCAGTCACATTTAATTTATCTAAATCTGGCAAACTGATTTATATTTTAGTGTATTCTCACGTTCCTTTGATGGGTAAAAAATCGGTGAAATTCGAAAAATTCATTTTTTTAAAAAAATGTATAATGAATATCTGTAGCTTTGATAGTGTAAGCCGCTAATTGGGCACTTATTTTCATTAATATTCGAGGCCAAATTTTCATTGAAGTTTATTCTAAACCATATAATTTAAAACTTAAAAACCCTACGGAAATATTATTTTTCAACTAATACATATAATTTTAATATTTAAAACATTACAAAACTATGGTTGGTGTATATAATTGTCTAATAAATATGTTGCAAAAAAAAAAAAAGAACAAATTTAAAAATAAATTACTAATTTTTCTTTTACTATCGAGAATACCAATTATTAACAGAAAATTAAAGGGTTACGATGCACCCTATAGCCTATTCGCAATTTAAGCTAATGAGATTAATACTTCTCATCCTTATGAAACAAATCCCGTATGAGAATAGTGAGGTATATTTTTAAAATCGCGAATATCGATAAAATAAAAAAGTTTAGTAAATTGTAAGATCGGCACTCTTTACTGTCCGTCGGTGCAAAAAATTCGTTGAGGATAATCCTCGGCAAAGTACTTTAATATATATCTGGCTAGTGTACTGTTCGTTTAGACTTCAGAGCACTTGCAAGGCCATGCTTAACTGCTAATAAAATCCCCCCTACCCCCGCCCATCACCCAAAAAAAGTAACAATTAGTCAAACAAAAATGTAACATGTTTACGATCGTTTATTAAAATACAAAGGAATGTGTGACCTAGCAGTAGAGAGCTAGCCTGCTAACCCGAAAGTCATGAGTTCGAATCCGTGCTCGAACAGCAGAACGTCATTGAATCAACCCAGCTCTGATGGGTACGTAGCTTACGTTAGGGAAACAAAGTGATGACCACTTTATCCCCTTCTAAGCCGAGGTCATTGATACAGATGAACTCTACTTTATCTGCTACATGTGTCTTGGGCAAAAACGGGAAAAGATGATGATGATTAAAATACTAAACGAGGACTGTTTCAAATTATATTGTTGATATCATTGATTGAAATTCCTCTGGTAATTTGTCACATAATAGCCCGTAACCACCTCCCCTTCACAACGTTCCACACATACACGCACGCAAAAACGCTAAAACGCACACGCAAACGCACACACACACACACACGTCGGTGCCTTACCTAAATACATACTACAATTTGCATAATCATTCTGCTATATACTTATCTTATTCACCCCCCCCCCCCCTCCACTCCAATTTACCAAAAGATATAAAAAATAAACTACTTAAGCAATCACAAATTCACTCACAAATACCGTCTGTCGGAAAAAGTTTTCGTACATCACAACAAGGGGATTGAAATGGCTGACGCAGCTAATTAAAACTCAGACGTTAAATGGCTTTCAACAAAGAAGCTTAATTAGCGATTTAAACTTATAAAGAAGGTAAAGATTTTAATAGTTTTGGACAATTTCGGAGTAACCCCCAAACAAGCCATCAGGAAAAAAACTAAAAGCTGTTTCTGAAACTAGGACGCTTGATTAGCATTTTAAACGAACAAAGGAGGTAAAAATTAAAAATGTTTTTGACAATTTTTATGCTATCCCCCCCCCCCCCCCCCCCCACCAGCCACACCACCACCACCCCCGGGGGAAAAATAACTAAGTGCTGTCTCAGAAATCCGGGACAATAACACACAGTGAGTTGTCTGCCCTCGACCTTGTAGGATTTTATGTATTTCTTTACAACTTTCTCAACTCAGTCGCCTAAAAAAGCTTTTAGCTGACAGTTATGAAAAATTCAGCGTAATTGCTATTATTATTATTTCCTAACAGTTTACTTCTTCACTGCCCCTGCTACAAACACGTCGGACAAGACGGTAAAAAAAGTTGCCTCCCTTGGTCACAGTTACCCTCAAGCAGTCGTTGCCAAGGCAACGCAAAGAGCAGCAGTAATGGATTCTTACCGCGGTTGTAAACATGTCCATAAAGGTGGAAAGTGGCAATTGTAGAGCCAAAAAAAAAAAAAACTGCGTAATTTCGTCGGCATTAGTAACTGTAAACAATATCACGGGACCGTGGTAATAGTTAAAATTGTTTCCGGGAAAAACGTTATAATTTAAAATTATATTTAGACAAAGTTTTAAAAAAAGTTTTAGCTTCCAGATATAAATTAACTTCAATCGCCAACATAATTTAAGAGCCATATTATGGAAATGAATCTAGTAAATTTTGTAGTAGGAGGGAGTTAAAAATAAATTATTAAATGTATCGTTCACCCTGTTACAGTGTTTATTCCAGATTTTTTTCCGGGGGTGGGGGGGGGGACGGACACTTGTAAAAGTATATATTTTCTATATAAAATAAATTCCATTTCGTTCGGAGGGGGGGGGGGGGGGGTACGCATTCTTCGGGGGGGAGGGGGGCTTCGCCACCCCGAACCGAAGAGATGCCTGGAATAAACTCTGCCTGTTAAACACCTCCAATAGGCCTATTACGTTATATCTATAAAATTAAAATAAAACGTCTTTTCGAAAGTATGAATGCTCAATTATTTTCAAAAGAAAAAAACTTTGGTTAAATTAGTCACTATCTAGATTAAACTGTTAGCTAAAGTTACTTACGTTCCACCCTTACATAATTTTCCGCTTACATTTTTAACTACATCAATAGATAATATGCCGAAATCGATCAGTTTACAAAATATACCACAACTAAGGCTAAAATATTTTATCACACTTATAGTATCACAAAGCGATAGTTAGAAGTCAAATCATTCACTTCCCCATATGTTTACCTGTTCTCGCAATTTACATTTATCTAAAGTTACCTCATATACCAACAAAATCTGAAATGTACCACTTAACTAAAATGACCACTTATCTAGATATAATAGTTACCAACGTTTTTGTCTTACAGAAAATTACCATTAACCTAAATTTTTTAATATTAGCTACACTTACCATTTACCTACATTTACCACTTTTGCCTGAATTTATCATAATAACTACATTTTACACTTATCTAAATTTACCACTTACCCACATTAATACCTTATCCACAATTACCATGTACATACATTTGCCATAGCCGCTTACCCACATTTACCCCCCTCCCACATTTACCACTTACCCACATTTACCACTTACCCACATTTATCACTTACCCACATTTATCACTTACCCACATTTACCACTTAACTCCATTTACCTCCTGCCCACATTTACCACCTACCCACATTTACCACCTACCGACATTTACAACCTACCCACATTTACCACCTACCCACATTTACCACCTACCCACATTTACCCCTTCCCACATTTACCACCTACCTATATTTACCACTTACCTAATTTTCCCACTATTTATAGTTGCTATCTTGCCTTGAACATCTAGGGGTGAAACTTTGTTTTTCTTTAATTTGCCAGTTTTCTTACGGTTGAAAATATGACCACCGCCTTCATCCTTCTTCGCGAAAATGCCTGGCGATTGAAACAATTATTAAATCAAGAGTTAAAAAAATCATCGAATAAATGGAATAGTTAGACGTGTCGTCGTGTCTGAGTTTTACTTGAGAGTTTAAAACAGTCTCTGTACATGTGTTATATTGTTGGGCTGGGATGGTATCAGTGTTTCTTTCAGGCACATCTCCGGGGAGGCCGACACTGACCCCGCCCCCAAGCACTTCTACCCCCCCTCCTCCAATGATATAGAACCTATATAGAAAATATATACTTTTACCAGTGTCTGTCCCCCATGGTAATATTTAATCCAACCCCCCCCCCCCCGAAAGTTAAAGTTTTAAGTACCCTCCCACGGAGAAAAAAAAGTCTGAAAGAAACAGCGAGTAAGATGTTTCTGTATTTAGAAACAATTAAAGGGGTTGAAATGGGTCCTATACTATACACTTTAATATTTAGCCAACGGACAGCATCTATTAAAGGACAAAGTCAGCTCTAATTCTAATTTTTGTTTTGTTTTGTTTTTTACTCAGTCGATGGGTGTAGAGGGGGTTAGGCTTGATTGGAAATCGATTTGTTAATTTTTAGTTTTCAATAGGGCTTTTATCGTAACACTTGATGCAGCACAATAATCAATGGATCTAAAAAGACATTTTTTCTTAAGAGTGAGGAGAGAGTCTGTAGGGCTACACAACCTCATACCCCTAGCCCTGAGTTATGTGAAAAAGTAGAGAAAGCTATCCTTAAGTAGGGTACACGAGCAACACTTTGTTTGAAAATGAAAACATAAACCAAACTCTGGTGATAACGCATTTTTCCAAAATTTTTGACCTAATAAGGTCAAAAATTATTATTCCAATTTTTTTTCTTAATAATGATAAAATATTAATTTAATAAGTAATAAATTACTATAAAAATCTTTATAATAATTTTGTTTTATATACAGGCTACTGAAAATAAGATAATAAAACAAAATTGCTTTCTTTAATAAAAGCTTATGTCGCTTTTGTTACACTTCCTAAATAAAAAAAATAACAGAAAATATCACAAGTATAACTTTAAGAAGTAACACGCTTTAAATACATTAAAAACAGTTCTTAAAATTAAAAAAAAATTCTTTAGTTATAGTCCGATGGTAATTTCTCCATCCCTCAGACTTTTAAAAATATTTTGCTGGAATATTTTCTCCATAGACGGTCAACTTGACCCCTCCCCACCCCAGCCCAGACTACAGTTTCCTCTCCCTAAAAGTCTAACAATAGAATCTGTCGCTAAAAAAATCTGTCCAATCCATTAAGTGATCAACGATTTTACTTTAAGGCCTATAGCTAAAGTAAATCAATGTTGTTGTTTATTTATTTTTTTACAATATTAATTTTTTAAAAGCATATTATAAACGTTTTTATACAAGTACTGCTGGACTTTAGCTGAGGGTGAAAAAATCCTCCAATATCTTTTTAGATTACTTACTTAATTACATTTTTAGCTTAACTTCACCAGACTGTCCCGCTAGGGTGGGGAGGGGGGGGGGGTTATTACAATTGTTCTAGTAATGATAATATTGCTGATCAAGGCGCTCTGTCTCCGACAACTCCTATGAATGAGATGTGTTACAGTCAAAGCAGTTCTTTGTTGTTTTTTTTTAAAATCATGTTTAAGTTAAAGCATTAAAATTGTGAGGAGTGGTCGAGTGTTAGAGTGATAGGTAAGCTACATGACAAATGAATGTTCAAGTCTGGACTGTTATGGTTGTCTGGCTCGATGCTAATTACTCATCTTGGCCTGCGTGTGTTTATGGGGCATACAGAGACATATATGAAAGATATTTGCGTGTGGTTGTTGAGGGGTGGGGTGTAACATATTTATAGATAGGATGCTGATTAAAACCACCTTTAGATTAACAGATCTACCTATTTTCAATAAAAGTATCGCCCATATATGTTCTCTTACAGTTAAAAAAAATAACAAAAGTTATCTTACACTTTGAAAAAAAAATGCTATTGTAATTTAAAAAGGAAAAGAAAAATCTTAAAAAAAAAACAAAACACAGCAAAAAAAATGTTCTTACGTTACCTTAATTAAACGTTCATTAAAATTATAAACCAACATGACACAAACTTAACTCGAAACAAAATTTAGACTCTAAACAAAAGATGGTTACAGTTTTTGCATTTTAGGCCTATACATTTATACTACCCTTTATATTCATAACATATTTAAAAATTAATTTGTATTAATTTTTTCCTGTAAAACCCCACCGAAAAAAGTTAACAATTTAATGATTTAATTCAACACAAAAAGCGAGCGACTATAATAAGATATGTTTAATATTTACCCATCCAATCGTGAAAAGATCCCATTTGTTCTGCTAATATAGCCTGCTGTAGAGAATGTATATACCACACAGTTATATATCACTTAACACTTGATATATCTATATAACGTATGTGACGGCAACATCTCTTACAACACTATATAAACTCTGTACACAATTAGCAGGCAATACATTAATTAATTTGCACCGTGGACGTTATTGATTAAGATAAAGATCCACGCGTGCTGGTAATGACGAACGCAGCGACGGTCAGGAGAATGACCCCCGGAGACCCGTCCACAGAACACGGGTATCACGTGATCAACACTTTCACGCTACCTGGTGTCAGTGGTTGTCTGTGGTTCCACGCTTGACTGGTTTGTGACGGGTTGTGGGAAGGTGGGGGGGGGGGGGGTATTTGTGACAGATTATGGGAGGGTGGGGGCGATGTGTGACAGATAATGGGAGGGTGGAGGCGATTTGTGACAGGCAATTGGTGGGGGGGCGTGGGGGTGGGGGTGGACGATTTGTGACAGGTTTTGGGAGAGTGGGGGCGATTCGTGACGGGTAATGGGAGGGTGGGGGCGATTCGTGACGGGTAATGGGAGGGTGGGGGCGATTCGTGACGGGTAATGGGAGGGTGGGGGCGATTCGTGACGGGTAATGGGAGGGTGGGGGCGATTTGTAACGGGAAATGAGAGGGTGGGGGGATTTGTGACAGGTTTTAGGAGGTTGGGGGCGATTTGTGACAGGTAATAGGAGGGTGGGGGTGTTTTGTGAGAGGTAATGGGAGGGTGGGGATGGACGATTTGTGACAGGTTTTGGGAGGGTGAGAAGTTTTGTGACAGCTAATTGGAGGATGGGAGCGATTTGTGACAGGTTTTGGGAGGGTGGGGGCGATTTGTGACAGGTTTTGGGAGGGGGAACTATTTGTGATAAGTAATTGGGAAAGTGATTGGAGAGATTTGTGATAAATAATTAGATGGTGGTGGGGGGGGGGGGGGGTGTGGAGATTTGTTACATGCATATTGGAGGGTCGTTGTTTTTTATTGGCATATTGGAGTTATGGTCAATGACTATATGATTTATGACTGCTATACTGGAGACATGATTTAACCCAGGCATATTGGAGTTATGACTTACGACAACGATGCAGGAAATTTGTAACTTATGACAGGCATTACAGGCAGTGTTTCTTCCAGACTTTTTTCTCCGGGGGGCACTTGAAATTTTTGGGGAGAGGGGGGGGTAGACTTTCTTCGGGGGGGGGGGGCGGGGGGAGACACTGCTAAAAGTATATATTTTCTATATAAATTTCATTTCGTTCGGGGAAGGGGGGCCTGACTTTCTTCGGGGGCGCCCCCCCCCCCCCCCCCCCGAAGAGATGCCTGGAAAATACTCTGAGTACAGGGAAGGCATGTCCTAAAGATTTGTGCCTGACATTTTTTAGACTGGGTAGTAGTTGACATTATGGGAACAGCATATTTAAGAGAGGTTGGGGAGTATTGATTTGATTAGTGTACGGAGATATCTGTATGGCATTTGTAGACAGCAGTGGAAAAAAGGGGGAGGGGGTTGAGGGATAGGGAGGTTTTATTTACAGGATTGATGGAACTTTTTAAATCCTTGAGATAATCGTAATTGAGGACATTTTTAAATGCTCGCGTCTTGCGGCCGGAAATATTGACATTAATTAAAGATTCTGCCCTCCGATAATGACAGTCTTTAAACATTTGTCCTTAATTTAGTGGGGGTTCTTAAAAATGGGTTGATCTTTAATTAATGTTAAAGAAATGTATGTTCTTCGAGATTTAAAACAAAATTTAATCAAGTGGTGTTACATGTTGTCAATAACTTACACATGCGCTAACACAGACACACACGAACACAAACACAGAATCATACTTACACACAAATTGACAGACGGATGCATGTACAAGCATTACATTATAGATGTAGGGTGTAAAATTTAAAAAGTAAAATAGGGGGTGGGGGGAGGGGGGGAGAAAATCCGTAGCCATTTTCTAGACATAATTATAAGGTACATCACAGCCGCTGACAATATACGACCGGTTCAAAAAATAGATGACGTTTCAGATAACTCGAGATTTTCTATGTCCATTTCTTCTAGGCTACACTTTTTGTTTACGCCATTCTGATGTCGACTTTCACTTTCCGTATAGATAATCGAAGCTTAAAATCATTGAACTCGTAATGCTACAGGGAAAAACTTAAGAAGTAATACTCGAGCGGAGAACGGTCCAGTGTGGTGAGGAAACCGGCATCTTTCTGGCCAATTAGCCGGATTTTGCCGGATCGTCGACCTACCACATGAAACTTCCACCCATACCCCCCCCCCCCCAGTGTTTCTTGCAGACTTTTTTCTCCGGGGGAGGGGGCGGACACTGGTATAAGCATATGTTTTCTATATAAATTCCATTTCGTTCTTCTCTCCCCCCCCCCCCCCCCACACGAGGTAGACAAATATAGGAGGGCGCACTCGTGGATGATTTTTATTTTCGTAATAGCCTCCCATAGGTGATCTGAAATAAAAAGAGAAATTAAACCAAGGGAGGCAATTAGCCATTATATTTTGCAAAAGCAAACTAAATATTTCTATACTTAACGAATTACACATTTTAAGAATTAGAATGTTTTTTACTAAATAGTAAAAATAATTTGTAGCGTTACGTTTTTTTTAAAAATTGAATTTAAGTATTGTTTTTTATATAATTTAATAAAAGCTTCTGTATTTAAAATGAAAAACATTAACAATATTTCAATTTTCACTTAATCACAAAGAGTAAATTACATAAAACCAACCGCACTTTAAGAATATGTAAAGTTGATATTTTTGGCTCCCTTTCTGAAGGGACATTTAAATTAACTAATGTCAAAATTTCTGTGAGATTACGTCTTGTAGATAGACCCACGGTCTTCACTAAAAATATATAAAAAAACAATACTAGCTATCCCCTGATCATAAACTTATGTAATCTACTCCCCCCCCCCCTCCCATGAACTATCTTCCGGTCAATAGGCCACCATAACAATTAACCCCCAAATCTCGATGCGTACCACACCTAACACATTCAAACTTACAAACATGCATTTTAAATGGATATCAACGAGTTGACGAGAATCCTTCCATCATTAGTGTAGACATGGGGGGAAAAATCAAATTTATTCAAATTTATTCAAACAACGGTTACAATTGTAGGCACAAAGGCCTTTTTTCACATTGGCCGTTTAAACAAATAAAGCAATTCAATAACACATAGCAGTAACACATAGCACTGAAAATGTGGAATAAAGAAACAATGGTACATAGCTATCATACATAATGAGATAAAAAAGAGAATATAATAGATGAATGAGAAATGTTACAATGAGTCAGTTAGGTCATTAAATAATTTTAGTTTTAATTTAGATTTGAATATATTTTCAGATCTAGATAGCTTTATTTTATTAGGAAGATTGTTCCACAAATTAGAACCAGAGTAGGCGAAGCTATGTTTTTGGAAAAAGGTTGAATAAGGGAATGGTAAATTGAGACGACGATTTAATTTTATGTTAAAAGAAAATAGATCTGATAAGTAAGAGGGGGCTGTTTCGTGGAATATTTTATATAAGAAAATTGATTTAGTATATATTATCTTTTTATTTAATGGAAGTATTTTAGTTGTAAGAAAAGAATCCATACTACTAGACAAGCCAGTAACCAGTTTTACAGCCCTTTTTTGTAAAGAAAGAAGAGGACGCTGCTTAGATATAAAGCTGCCGCTCCACACTACAGAAGCATAATCCAACCTGGATTGAATAAAAGCCTCATAAAAAACCAGCCTGCTCCTATAGTTGAGAAAGTTCTTTATCCTTGCTAACTGAAAGGTTGTCTTTAATAAGGACATTCTTAGAAAATGAATATGGTCAGACCAAGTGAGGTTGTGATCTATAAACAATCCTAGGCATTTGTAACTGTCTACCTGTTCAATGTTTGAATTGTCTATAGTAATGTTTAATGCGGTGGATGGAAGACGAAGGCGTTTCTGATGAGTTGTAATAAACATTGACTTGGTTTTATCGGGGTGAAGTTTCATTCTGTTAAATTTTGTCCAAGTTGCAAGCTGATTGGCACATGTTTGAAGTTTGTAACTGAGTGACTCAGCACTGTCTGCAAAGACATGCAAAGAAGTATCATCAGCGAACATCTCGCACTGACCAGCGTCAATATGTAATGGAAGATCATTAATGTATAAAGAAAAAAGTAAAGGACCTAAGATTGAGCCCTGTGGAACCCCTATATTAACATATTTCTGTGAAGAGATGGTATTAAGGTGAAACACGCGTTGAGATCGGTTAGATAAAAAGGAGTGAAGTAACCTAACTGTAAAGTCGTGGAATTTGTATGGAATTAGTTTTTTAAGAAGTATGGTGTGATCAATAGAATCAAAGGCTTTTCTGAAATCGACAAACAGCGAGCCACAGAGTAGGTTTTTGTTAATATTTATAAGCCAGTTTTCATTCATCTTAATCAGAGCAGTGTGACAAGAATGAAACTTTCTAAACCCAGACTGATTACTATGGAAAAGCTTGAACTTTTCTAGGTAATATGAAATGCATTTGTTTATATGCATTTCTAGTGGCTTGGAGAGGGAAGAAAGTATAGAAATTGGCCTGTAGTTATTAGCATCTTGGATGTTACCTTTTTTGTGTAGTGGTATAACCTTAGCATGCTTAAAATGTGTCGGGTAATAATGCTTGGCAATACAGAGGTTATAGACATAGGTTAAAACTTCGGAAATTATTGGAGCTGAAATCTTCAATACATTATTAGAAATATCATCAAACGAAGTTGTTGAAGACGGTTTAAGAGATCTTAGGCTAACATAAACTTCATGAACAGTGAGAAGCGGAATGATCAGCTCTGTCCTACCACGGTGAGCAGAATTACAAAAAATTTTAAGCTCCTCACTGATTGTGTAATCAGCATCTGTGTTGAGCGCTACAGATGATATAAAATGATTGTTAAAGTCATCAGCAGATATCTGGCAATGTCCAGCTGTATTACATGTGCGTTTTTTTCTAATTATTTGATTTATAGCAGTCCAGATAGATTTGGAATTAGGTTTGCCTGACAGCAGCTTATTAAAATACTCTTTCTTCGACCTACGCACGAGCAGTTTGACATAATTTCGCTGCCTACAAAAGTCCTCAGAAGTTCCATAACGTTTAAGCCAGTCTCTTTTATTAATTGCAGATTCGATATTGTTTTTAAACCAAGAAGGTTTGTATGTAGTCTTAACTCTTTTAGAGATTTTAGGAATATGTTTATCATATATAGTATAGAAAATACGCAGCCATTCAGAAATGGCAAGATCGGGACAATTATAATTGTATACATTGCAGAAGGGGGCAGCCAATAAATCCGAAAGAAAAAGATTTTCATTAAATTTTCTAAAAGAGCGATAACTTATAGTTATGTGTTGCCGCGAAGGTACACATAATCTTTTTGTCGAAAAAGTACAACAAACAGGGAAGTGATCACTAACACCACAAGAGGGGACACAGACCTCTATTAGGTTGCAGTCAGGTGATGCGTATATGTGGTCAATTATTGTACTAGATTTATCATTTACCCTGGTAGCCGTGTGCACAAATTGTTTAAGATTCAAAGAATCAATAATATCTTGCCAATATCCTTGAGGTTTTAATAAATTTATATTAAAATCTCCCAATATGATATATTCATTGTTAGTAGATAAAACGGTATCCATCATGGAGCAAAAACGATCATACCAATCCAAGTTTTCACAGGGATTTCTATAAAGGAAGCAAATTAAAATTGCCGGATGGTGTTTGCTTTTTTCGAGTTCAATCTAAATACATTCTATATTGTCCGTTGACAGATCCATCCTGTACTTGAAACGAATTGAGGAGTGGACATAGACACAAAGGCCAGTTTCTTTGTGTAAGGATGGGTCTCGGCGTATTAGGTTATAATCAGAGACGGATATCTCAACATCATTTATAAAAGATTGTAATCGAGTTTCAGAGAAACCAAAGATATAGAAAGGATTGTTGGAATTGTTTAAAATTTTTAGAACTTCATGGTGTTTATTAAATATGTGGAAAATATTTAAATGGCCCAATTTTAGCCCACATTGTGAGGGCCAGGATGATGAAAATAGACAATGCATAAAGATAATAAAATATCAATGAATAAGAGATGTTATAAACAAAAATCAATATAATGAACTAATTAAACAGAATCAATATAATTGTCTTACAATTACACGCTTTGTCATCCAATAAACAAACACTCGCTGCTCTTCACACTGCCTTCACTATAATTAAAATAGTACAGTGAGCTAAACTAGTAAATAGTAAGTGAAAAAAGTTAGGTTCCAGGAAGGCGCTTAAGCGACAACATTAGAGCTTGATGAAGCAACAAAGGGCTAAAGCCCATTAAGTGATGTAAGCCTGGGCTAGAGTTCAATTGATCTGAAGATATTGTTGGAAGCAAATCAACAGTCGAAACCAAATCAGGCGTTGTACCTTTTACGTTTGAAAGTTGCACATGGTCTTTATCTGTTAAGCTGACGGCTCTTTGGGGATACAAAAACCGAGTATATTGCAGTATCCCATCGTGTTTTTATTAATCTATACTTCATGAAATCCGTAAAACTACAACTTCAGCTTGAAATGTTTTTTTACAAATTTGATATTCTAAGTATTAGCGGAATAAAATTTGCAAAAGTTTGTGTTTACAGCTACATTTCTATTTATTTTCATCAAGCCGAAATTATAACTTGATTATAACTTGATTGTTTGACTTTCGTTGGTCAAGCAGTGATTGACTGTACAGTAACCCAGCGATCGATGTTCTAAAAACCCAACATTCTAATCATTTGAATTTATAATCTGAACTCAAAATTTTGCCGATAAAATCTTTAAATAAAATTATTCCTTTTTAAACCACAGGGCATGGAAGCAATATTAATTTATATTTTATATATTTTCAGTAACAAAATGTAAACAACCAAATTTTGGCATTTTTTTAGTTACCGATAATACTAAAAACAATAAATATATACAATCATTAGTTAAGTCCAAGAAAAAACTAAATAGACAGATTTTAATAACATCTTACATGATTTTTAAAATACTTAATTAATGGGCCTTTCAAATAATGATGAGACTATTCTTGTTAGGGTCTATTGAGAAATCATATTTGACCACAACCGACTAGCCATTAAGACCATACAAACTCTTAAAGAAGAATTTTGTGGAACGTAAAGTACAGCATTGCTATAAATACCGTTAGATTGGTTTTAATATTCTAATGCATAGCGAGGTCGGGTGTCACCCGGTGCGGGGACAAACTTTCAAATTTTTCAATTTGCACCCCCTCCCCCCCCCCCCCCGTCAAGTTTTTCTCTATATATTTTGCTATTTTTTGCCTTGGTGTCACCCCCCTAAATGGTGTCACCCGGTGCGGTCCGCACCCCCCCCCCCCTCGCTACGCCTCTGTTCTAAAGTTTAATATTTTTTAAATCATTTACTATTAAGTAGCGAAACATTAGGCTCCGTGTGGTCAGTAAAATGCCCAGCCTATATAAAACAAGTTATGTAACCCCATATTGTAAAGAGGAAGTAAAATTATTTTTTAAGTTGAAGGGAAATAATCAAGAAAAATTATTTAGTATCCACGTTATATATTATCGTTCTTATCGAAATATATTTAATTTTTTAGATCTTGATTTCTTATACCAGGGACGGAGTGGTCTAGCGGTAGAGAGCTGGACTACTAACCCGTAAGTCTCGAGTTCGAATCAGGGTTCAAATCAGCAGACCGTCCCTGAGTCCACCCAACTCTGATGGGTACCTAACTCACGTTAGGGAAAGTAAAGGCGGCTGGGCATAGTGCTGACCACACTATCTCTTCATATGCCGAGGTCACAGAAACAAGTGAACTCTACTTCACTTGCCCCATAGACCGTCAGGTTTGAAAGGGAAACTTTACTTTACTTTACTTCTTATACCGCAAGATTTTATTTTTTTAATTTATCAACTTTTAACTTTATCAACTTTAATATTTTAGATCTTAGGGCATTAAGACCTATTTTGATTTTCTTAATACTTTATATGCATTTTGTGTTTATATTTACATTCATCGTTGCGAGGGCCTGGTTTGTGACTGTGTGTGAGAGTGTGTATGAGGGATTGAGTGTGAGTACATCCATATACCATATGCTGACAGGTCAGTGTGATCCCCGAAGCGTCTTTGCAGTTGGCCAAGAGCGTCGAAGGCGTTTTCTACAAGGTAGGAATGGAACAAGGTGCTCTAAAACAACTTTACTCCAGAAGTGAGTTCTGCACACACAAAAACTGCTCACATTTGTCGTCCGTCGACACTGAGGAAAAATCACTAGGAACCATCGCATCTTCACAATCACTGACCGGTGGCCAATGCTTTACTCGCTGCAATTGCAAAACCAAGTGCACAACAAATCGCTGCACGTGTAAAAATATGGTCAGCAAAATGCCCAACCTTTAGTCAGCATAATGCCCAAGCTTTAGTCTGCGAAATGCCCAGCCTTTAGTCAGCATAATGCCCAGCCTTTACTGTAGTCAGCAAAATGCCCAGCCTTTGCTGTGGTCAGCAAAATGCCCAGCCTTTACTGTAGTCAGCAAAATGCCCAGCCTTTGGTCAGCAAAATGCCCAGCCTTTACTGTAATCAGCAAAATGCCCAGCCTTTACTATGGTCAGCAAAATGCCCAGCCTTTAGTCAGCAAAATGCCCAGCCTTTACTGTAGTCAGCAAAATGCCCAGCCTTTACTGTGGTCAGCAAAATGCCCAGCCTTTACTGTGGTCAGCAAAATGCCCAGCCTTTACTGTAGTCAGCAAAATGCCCAGCCTTTAGTCAGCAAAATGCCCAGCCTTTACTGTGGTCAGCAAAATGCCCAGCCTTTACTGTGGTCAGCAAAATGCCCAGCCTTTACTGTGGTCAGCAAAATGCCCAGCCTTTAGTCAGCAAAATGCCCAGCCTTTACTGTAGTCAGCAAAATGCCCAGCCTTTACTGTAGTCAGCAAAGTGCCCAGCCTTTAGTCAGGAAAATGCCCAGCCTTTACTGTAGTCAGCAAAATGCCCAGCCTTTACTGTGGTCAGCAAAATGCCCAGCCTTTACTGTGGTCAGCAAAATGCCCAGCCTTTACTGTGGTCAGCAAAATGCCCAGCTTTTACCGTAGTCAGCGAAATGCCCAGCCTTTACTGTGGTCAGCAAAATGCCCAGCCTTTAGTCAGCAAAATGCCCAGCATTTAGTCAGCAAAATGCCCAGCCTTAACTGTGGTCAGCAAAATGCCCAGCCTTTACTGTAGTCAGCAAAATGCCCAGCCTTTAGTCAGCAAAATGCCCAGCCTTAACTGTGGTCAGCAAAATGCCCAGCCTTTACTGTGGTCAGCAAAATGCCCAGCCTTTACTGTAGTCAGCAAAATGCCCAGCCTTTAGTCAGCAAAATGCCCAGATTTAACTGTGGTTAGCAAAATGCCCAGCCTTTACTGTGGTCAGCAAAATGCCCAGCCTTTAGTCAGCAAAATGCCCAGCCTTAACTGTGGTCAGCAAAATGCCCAGCCTTTACTGTGGTCAGCAAAATGCCCAGCCTTTAGTCAGCAAAATGCCCAGCCTTTACTGTAGTCAGCGAAATGCCCAGCCTTTACTGTGGTCAGCAAAATGCCCAGCCTTTAGTCAGCAAAATGCCCAGCCTTTACTGTAGTCAGCAAAATGCCCAGCCTTTACTGTGGTCAGCAAAACGCCCAGCCTTTACTGTAGTCAGCAAAATGCCCAGCCTTTACTGTGGTCAGCAAAATGCCCAGCCTTTATTCAGCAAAATGCCCAGCCTTTAATGTAGTCAGCAAAATGCCCAGCCTTTACTGTAGTCAGCAAAATGCCCAGCCTTTAGTCAGCAAAATGCCCAGCCTTAACTGTGGTCAGCAAAATGCACAGCCTTTACTGTGGTCAGCAAAATGCCCAGCCTTTAGTCAGCAAAATGCCCAGCCTTTACTGTAATCAGCAAAATGCCCAGCGTTTACTATGGTCAGCAAAATGCCCAGCCTTTAGTCAGCAAAATGCCCAGCCTTTACTGTAGTCAGCAAAATGCCCAGCCTTTACTGTGGTCAGCAAAATGCCCAGCCTTTAGTCAGCAAAATGCCCAGCCTTTACTGTAGTCAGCAAAATGCCCAGCCTTTACTGTGGTCAGCAAAACGCCCAGCCTTTACTGTAGTCAGCAAAAAGCCCAGCCTTTACTGTGGTCAGCAAAATGCCCAGCCTTTAGTCAGCAAAATGCCCAGCCTTTACTGTAGTCAGCAAAATGCCCAGCCTTTACTGTAGTCAGCAAAATGCCCAGCCTTTAGTCAGCAAAATGCCCAGCCTTAACTGTGGTCAGCAAAATGCCCAGCCTTTACTGTGGTCAGCAAAATGCCCAGCCTTTAGTCAGCAAAATGCCCAGCCTTTACTGTAGTCAGCAAAATGCCCAGCCTTTACTATGGTCAGCAAAATGCCCAGCCTTTAGTCAGCAAAATGCCCAGCCTTTACTGTAGTCAGCAAAATGCCCAGCCTTTACTGTGGTCAGCAAAATGCCCAGCCTTTACTGTGGTCAGCAAAATGCCCAGCCTTTACTGTGGTCAGCAAAATGCCCAGCCTTTACCGTAGTCAGCAAAATGCCCAGCCTTTACTGTGGTCAGCAAAATGCCCAGCCTTTAGTCAGCAAAATGCCCAGCCTTTAGTCAGCAAAATGCCCAGCCTTAACTGTGGTCAGCAAAATGCCCAGCCTTTACTGTAGTCAGCAAAATGCCCAGCCTTTAGTCAGCAAAATGCCCAGCCTTAACTGTGGTCAGCAAAATGCCCAGCCTTTACTGTGGTCAGCAAAATGCCCAGCCTTTACTGTGGTCAGCAAAATGCCCAGCCTTTAGTCAGCAAAATGCCCAGCCTTTACTGTAGTCAGCAAAATGCCCAGCCTTTACTGTGGTCAGCAAAATGCCCAGCCTTTAGTCAGCAAAATGCTCAGCCTTAACTGTGGTCAGCAAAATGCCCAGCCTTTAGTCAGCAAAATGCCCAGCCTTAACTGTGGTCAGCAAAATGCCCAGCCTTTACTGTGGTCAGCAAAATGCCCAGCCTTTACTGTAGTCAGCAAAATGCCCAGCCTTTAGTCAGCAAAATGCCCAGCCTTAACTGTGGTCAGCAAAATGCCCAGCCTTTACTGTGGTCAGCAAAATGCCCAGCCTTTACTGTAATCAGCAAAATGCTCAGCCTTTAGTCAGCAAAATGCCCAGCCTTAACTGTGGTCAGCAAAATGCCCAGCCTTTACTGTGGTCAGCAAAATGCCCAGCCTTTACTGTGGTCAGCAAAATGCCCAGCCTTTACTGTGGTCAGCAAAATGCCCAGCCTTTACTGTAGTCAGCAAAATGCCCAGACTTTACTGTGGTCAGCAAAATTCCCAGCCTTAACTGTGGTCAGCAAAATGCCCAGCCTTTACTGTGGTCAGCAAAATGCCCAGCCTTAACTGTGGTCAGCAAAATGCCCAGCCTTTACTGTGGTCATCAAAATGCCCAGCCTTTAGTCAGCAAAATGCCCAGCCTTTACTATGGTCAGCAAAATGCCCAGCCTTTAGTCAGCAAAATGCCCAGCCTTTACTGTAGTCAGCAAAATGTCCAGCCTTTAGTCAGCAAAATGCCCAGCCTTAACTGTGGTCAGCAAAATGCCCAGCCTTTACTGTGGTCAGCAAAATGCCCAGTCTTTACTGTAGTCAGCAAAATGCCCAGCCTTTACTGTAGTCAGCAAAATGCCCAGCCTTTAGTCATCAAAATGCCCAGCCTTTACTGTAGTCAGCAAAATGCCCAGCCATAACTGTAGTCAGCAAAATGCCCAGCCTTTACTGTGGTCAGCAAAATGCCCAGCCTTTACTGTGGTCAGCAAAATGCCCAGCCTTTAGTCAGCAAAATGCCCAGCCTTTACTATGGTCAGCAAAATGCCCAGCCTTAACTGTGGTCAGCAAAATGCCCAGCCTTTACTGTGGTCAGCAAAATGCCCAGCCTTTACTGTGGTCAGCAAAATGCCCAGCCTTTACTGTGGTCAGCAAAATGCCCAGCCTTTACTGTGGTCAGCAAAATCCCCAGCCTTTACTGTAGTCAGCAAAATGCCCAGCCTTTACTGTGGTCAGCAAAATGCCCAGCCTTAACTTTGGTCAGCAAAATGCCCAGCCTTTACTGTGGTCAGCAAAATGCCCAGCCTTAACTGTGGTCAGCAAAATGCCCAGCCTTTACTGTGGTCATCAAAATGCCCAGCCTTTAGTCAGCAAAATGCCCAGCCTTTACTATGGTCAGCAAAATGCCCAGCCTTTAGTCAGCAAAATGCCCAGCCTTTACTGTAGTCAGCAAAATGTCCAGCCTTTAGTCAGCAAAATGCCCAGCCTTAACTGTGGTCAGCAAAATGCCCAGCCTTTACTGTGCTCAGCAAAATGCCCAGTCTTTACTGTAGTCAGCAAAATGCCCAGCCTTTACTGTAGTCAGCAAAATGCCCAGCCTTTAGTCATCAAAATGCCCAGCCTTTACTGTAGTCAGCAAAATGCCCAGCCTTTACTGTAGTCAGCAAAATGCCCAGCCTTTACTGTGGTCAGCAAAATGCCCAGCCTTTACTGTGGTCAGCAAAATGCCCAGCCTTTAGTCAGCAAAATGCCCAGCCTTTACTATGGTCAGCAAAATGCCCAGCCTTTAGTCAGCAAAATGCCCAGCCTTTACTGTAGTCAGCAAAATGCCCAGCCTTTACTGTGGTCAGCAAAATGCCCAGCCTTTACTGTAGTCAGCAAAATGCCCAGCCTTAACTGTGGTCAGCAAAATGCCCAGCCTTTACTGTGGTCAGCAAAATGCCCAGCCTTTACTGTGGTCAGCAAAATGCCCAGCCTTTAGTCAGCAAAATGCCCAGCCTTTACTATGGTCAGCAAAATGCCCAGCCTTTAGTCAGCAAAATGCCCAGCCTTTACTGTAGTCAGCAAAATGCCCAGCCTTTATTGTGGTCAGCAAAATTCCCAGCGTTTACTGTAGTCAGCAAAATGCCCAGCCTTTACTGTAGTCAGCAAAATGCCCAGCCTTTACTGTGGTCAGCAAAATGCCCAGCCTTTAGTCAACAAAATGCCCAGCCTTTACTGTAGTCAGCAAAATGCCCAGCCTTTACTGTAGTCAGCAAAATGCCCAGCCTTTAGTCAGCAAAATGCCCAGCCTTTACTGTAGTCAGCAAAATGCCCAGCCTTTGCTGTGGTCAGCAAAATGCCCAGCCTTTACTGTGGTCAGCAAAATGCCCAGCCTTTAATCAGCTAAATGCCCAGCCTTTACTGTGGTCAGCAAAATGCCCAGCCTTCAGTCAGCCTCAACTGTGGTCAGCAAAATCCCCAGCCTTTAGTCAGCGTGCTATCAATGCTGGTGGTTGTGGTCTAGGGAAGCATTTTTTTTTAAGTTTACAAAACTATATCCTGATTATTTTGAAAAATTAAACTTACACTTGACTCATGTGTTTAATGGTGTGGTAATTTTTGTTGAGGTCTTCTTTCTTATAAATACTTCTTGAAATAAAAACATGTTTAATTTTCTCTGACTTACAGAAAAAAAGAAGTGAGGTAATTTTAACAAAATCTGAATGTTATACACTTTATTTAGCTTTAAAACTAGATGTTTATGCGATTAAACATTTTAATTCATTCAATACATTGTTCGTACTCAGCACATCAAAATCCAGGTCGCCCTAGAGCTTAGATACGAATTAGGTTTACATAATATGGTGTACACCGTTTAGGGCTAATGACGCTAAAGATCCACAGCTTATGGTAAATTATTTCTAGTCTAGATCTAGAAAATCTAAGTCTACTTCAATAAAAAATAACATTGAACAGCCACATCCATGCCAAAACTCTCAAACCACTACTCGCATAAATTTTTTATTCAACATAAAATTGATGTACACATAATTTTCTAGTGTATTACGTTGTTTGATAGAAATGATGACGCTATCATTACTTTGTCAAAGTTTTGCTGAAGGTTTAGTTTAGGAATCTTGTCAAATAGAGAATGGTTGTCGATTATACTAATAGAAATTATTTTATCGCTAAAACTGAAAATGCATTTTATATGCCTGTTACGTCTTTCGTCTTGGCTCGAATAGGGATTCCAACGCCCATTAAAATGATTGTTTCTCAAAATAATTTCTGCTACAAACTGAAAAGTCTAAACGGGAAAATGAAAACAGTAAGTAGGCCTACTTTTGGACAAATGATCTTCTTACAAATGTTCGCGTTATTACATGCGCACTGAATAAACATTAGGCATTTACGTTTGTTTACACGCTCGTGCGTTCATTACGCATCCAATGCCAAAAGTGAACTGGCAACAGCGGTCAAAGTAAGTGGTCTAGTTACCAACGGTAGGCCTAGATGAATATTTTTTTTGTTTTATCGTTGTTTCAGCAAGAAGCATATTAGAAAATCAGTCCATTGGTTATTGTAAGGTACTTTCAGTACGGTTTTACTCAGTCGTTCATATTAATTAGATTACTTAATTAAAGGATTAGATTAGTCTGAATAAAATGTTTTCAAGATGTATTTTTGCACGCCGCTTTAAACGTCCTTGACATTGCTAATGAAAATCATTGCTTCTAAAACGAAGCATAAGACAGTGTCTGAGTGTACTGGAGTAGACTATCTCCGAGCCAAAAGTCGATTACAAAAGAAATACGGTTTGACTAAGTCTGCTTGAAAAGCAAAGACCCGAATTAACTAAACGTAACGTTAAGTAGTAGATCTAGAGTTTAGATCTATATCTAAATCTCTACTCTTTATTCTAGATCTAGCTAGGCCTATCTCTAGACTGTAAACCATAGTTTATAAATCTAGACTAAAGAACTACTCACCTTAAATATAAATTGGGCTTAAATAGATCTAGATTCAAGACCTTATTAATTAAAGTAGATATACTAGATATCTAGATCTGGATTCTAAATAGATCTATTAAAATAAAGTTCTTAGATTTCCACTGTAAAATTTATTAATTTTCAAATTCAACTAGATCTAGAACATAAGACATAAGTAAGACTACTGTGCCAGTACCAGGCCTTTGCCCTTTTGTCCTTTAGCTTCAGTAGTTTAGTTTGGCCTAATCTAGATTCTAAATCTAGATTTTGATCTAGAATCTAGGCTAGATTCTATAGTTTTAAATAAAATTACATTTACAACAATTTTAACTTCTGTTTTACAAAAGGCTCAAATTCACAAATTGTTTTATTTTTCTTTCAGGTTGCAGCTTGTTCTCATTGCTTGTGCAAAGAGGAAATCTGTGTGAGATTAAAAGTAAATCACCATGTCAGAAAATTGTTCCAGAGAAACAGGTAAAAGATAGATGTATATCTATTTTTTCTTTTTTTTTTTACCAAAATATTGCCTGTTTTTTGGTGATTTTTTTTCAAAATACTAAACTTTAATTCATGCACTAGATTTACTAACATTTCTGTTTATTTTTAAATTTATATTAACATAAAATATATTTTTAAGTAGACTATATATTTCTTTTTAGAAGGTTTGATTTTATCATCTTTTGAAGTTCTACAAGACCATCAAAGTAATGGTAGACAAATTAAACTGACTAATGCCTTTAGTAATGGTCTGGAAGAAAGAAATTCTGCAAAGATTACCCCAGTAAGATATTTATTTAGCTCTTTTTCATTACCCATTGCCATTGGGAAAGTTTTGTAGATCAAGTTAGGGAAGAACTTTCCAAAAAGTCGCCTATGCTTTTTTAAAAATAATGAAATGCCTTTATATTAAATTTATAATATGAATAAAATCATATGAGATATATATGTCTGCTTACCATGGTTATTTACTAACATTTTAAAATTTCTTTTGAAAGTTTGGTACATATTTAAAAAAAAAAAAACTTGCTCTAAGCCTGTATGATGTTACTTAGATTACCTTTACTCAATTTCATTAGTTTGGACAAGGCAATGTTTCAATGAATGACAGTGGCCATTGTGGTCCATGCACTAATGATGGTGATGAAATGTTTGATGATAATTTTCGGGGAGATGAAGCGGTTGACTCACTAGATAATGATACGAACAACAACTCCTTAGACAGAGAAGATGATGGGGATGATGAAGAAGATGATGATGATGATGAGGATGAGGAAGCTAGTCATATTTTACAACAGGAAGAATTACAGGTTCCAATGTTCACTGTTTGCTTCACAGAAATGAATTTTAAAATTTTAATAAAGTTTTGTCAGGTTGTATCTGGCTAAGATGTTACCATTAACTCCTACTGGAGTAAAGAATTGTGTTTAAATGTGTGTAATTTAATTTCAACAGTTATTTTAACATTATGAATTGTAGCCGTTCTATTTAAAATCAGGGCACAAATCAAACTGTATCCATTAACGTTGAGTCAGGAAGTACATCATCTGACCCAAGGAACCATCATAGCTGCCAGGATAACTATGTTAACACATCAATAGGAATGGCAGGACATTCATTTGTTACTGCTTCAAGAAGTATGACTTAACACTTTAATTTTTCAATGAAGTTTTCAACAGCATTGTTTAAATGAAAGTTCTCTTATTTTTAACTGTATTTGTATTTTTATTTGTATTTTTCATGGTTTGTAGATTTACATCAAATTTTTGCTATTTTTATACTATAGTTAAAAAAGTTTTGTTTGGTTGTAGGTCTAATTAAAATAAGGAATAATTTAAAAAAAAGAAAACTAAGAAAAATACTATAAATTCTTTAGACATGATATAGTTTTAGTATGATGGATGTTGGTTAAAGCTAACTCTTTGTTATACTATTAGAAAAAAAAAATTGTATACTAGAATATATTTACTTATTGGAATTAGTTTGTTGTTGGAATTTTCAAATGTAAATTTTGTGTATAAATTTTTATTTCATTAGATAAACTTGGATATATAGAAATTTAAGATAAAATATAAACTACACCCATATATTCTGACAAATAGTTTAACTTGTAGGCCTAATTACATTCACTAAAAAATGGTGAACTCATTTTTAAATTTTAACTATTAAACAATTTCAGTAAATGACAAAATATATTTGACCACTATTAGATAGTAAAATCTACATTTTGATAATCACATCATGCTTGTGTATTAAATGTATCCATATATAGGATTTAATACTTTTATTGTTCAGATACCTGGAAACCAGATCCTACTACTCCAAATGCTAGTGGCAGATACTCAGGAGAGTGGCACATTCCTTTAAGTACTCCAAGCAATGGTCTACGCAGAGACTCAAGAAGGCAAGATGAATTTTCCTCTCCTGATTTGAGTAGAGATGGTGGTGTGGAAGAACAACATTGGAAGTTTGTCCATGGCCATGCAGCAGATCAACATGTAAGTCCCTATTGTTCTGAGTTAATTATTTCTTATACTTGTGTTGTATTTTTACATAGTTGAATTACAGATTAATGTTGGAAGATTAAGCGCGGATCAGTTAGCTAAATCTGAAACTCTGTTTTTAAACTCAGATTAAAATAATTTAATTGACAGAAAGGATAATCACTAACAAATAATTAAGGAAGAAATAAGATTTTCTAAGTCCTTACTTTTTTCCAGTAATTTTCTGTTATAAATTAAATTAATCTATAATTCTGTCTAACTGGAATATTTAAAATTGCCATTCTTTGGTAAACTCACATTTTTACCAAATTTTAAAATGGATTTCTAGCAACACTGGGGTCAAGAAACCAAAGTAGTTGTTGGCTCTGCAAATACCAGCTGGGTCACACCAAAGAGAAGTGAAGATCAAGTCCATGATCTTCAAGGTCTACATCCCCACTCCAATCTTGACCATACCGGTCATTGGAGCCACAATATAAGAACAGGGCAACCCAATGTGCACGGGTGGTCTAAAGAATTAGGTCTGTTCTTTGTTATAAGTATAATTGATAACTATTTTATTTTATTTTACAAACTCTAAATGTGTGCTTAGTTGTAAGAATGGGTTACTTGAATATAGATTTACACTCTATAGGATCTTGTGAAATTTAATGGAATGTTCCACTTATACATTTAGGTGGAGTCTACACCACAGAATCTGAAATTAACAACGTACGAAACTTGTTCACACTGCAACCAGCTCAGCCAGCATTGAATGCTACTGCTGTTAACACTACTTTCAATGACATGCGAGCTGGCAGTGTAAGTTTTATGTTTCACAGCTTTAAATATCATTCTGGTTATATAGTCTCAAACCAGAATATCTAGCTTTAAGTAATTATTATGTTCCGCTCTTTTAGTTTAAAGTGGCTTTTACTAATATAAAATATGTAATACATTCTTAACAGAATTCTACTAGCACATAATTGTATTTTATATTAGCAACCCAGTTTTCATATGCAGTCTGTCTGTAACACTAAACACAAACCACTCTCCCTCGCTAAACCCACCCAACCCTTTCCTGCCATCTTCACACACACCAACTCTAGACTATACCTTTTCAACATCTTGGGGCATCAGTCTTTTACTGATAACTTTAATTGTTAAAATTCTGAATACTTTGTTTTCCAATTATTGGTAAGTTTAACAAAATTAACTGATATGCAAAAAAATAAATTCATGTTAATGTTTGACCAATAGGTAGTCTGAAATTTCTTTTAAGTAAAATGTTTTTTAAGACTCTTGCTGCAGGTATCAAGATAATTAGCCTGTAGAAAAGTATTCAAATTTGAGATTAGATTTCTCTGGTATTTTCAAGGTATGTTTCTAAAGATAGAATTTTTTTTAATGAAATAGACTTGGAACCTAGGCAGCCATCATCCAGCTGGTCAAGCATTAGGAAATTTGCAAAGACCTCTGCTACATCATGATATGGCTTGCCACAGGACAGCACCTACAAATATTTTTCACCAGTCTCCATCTCAGAACTATGCTGGATTTCAGAGTCAAGAGAGAGAAGAATGGCCTGCCTCAGGTACAGATATTGTTTGGTTTATAACTGTGTGTATGCTTCATCATTTAGATTTAGATTTTAGCCCTATCTTTGTTTTTTAAGATCATTATAAGCTTAACATATTTACTGTATAGAAATGTTTGTTGGCCTACTTTTAAAACATAAGCCATTTAATTAGGACTATGCCTGATTACATTTTCATTAAAATTATGATTAACTGAACTTTTTTTTTTTAGCTTTAAGTCCAGGACCATCTGGAATAACAACTGATGTTTCTGCAGACCATTTTAAACTAACTGGGGTACAGAGGAACCCAGTATGCAAGTCAGCTATTCTCAATAAGCAAAGAAAAGGAAGAAACAATCAAGGGGGATCTGCTCTATCTGTCTCAGAGACTCAGATTCCTACTAAAGTTCGCCCAACACTTGACCAGGTAAAGTCATTGATTAAATTATGCCCAGACATCTTAGTTTCCATAATGTGAGTCAGGTACCCTTCAGAGCTGGTAGTATCAGGACTGTCTTACAGACTTGAGCCCAGGGTTCAGACTTAAAATGTTTTAAATTAGTAGTTGTGAGCTCTTCTATCCGACCACACCATCCACATGTAGTGCACCTACTGCATAACCAACATGAATAATATAGGCTCCATACAAATAGAAACAAATAATTTTAACACGATGTTTCTGGAATGAAGATTGAACTTATAAAACCTTTTTAGCTTAATGTTTGATAACAAGACAGCCAAATAAAATTTTGCATGTTTACATAGATTGAAACACTGTTTTGATAAAACGTATGTTAATTTGAAATTACTGAGTGCTCTTGTCATATTAAGGTTCGTGAACAAAGTCATCCTTATCAGATTAAAGAGCAAAAGAAAATTGTGAGAGATGTTTATCCAGCTACATCAGCTAATGTCCACACTTTGAAAGCCTCTCACATTGTGTCATGGTAAGTAAGTCACTTGGTTTTGTGGTTTGTATTTGCTTACAAAATAGACAATAAGTTATATTCTAAATTATGTTTAAATTAATAAGCTATATCTAAGAGGAAATTGTGGTCTTATTGAAATACAGTAAATATGTTTGATTAGGTTTATCATTGATTGTTTGTGATTGCAGGTACATTGATTACCTGATCCATGAGAATGAACATCTAACACAGATCTCCAGAGCTTTCTCACTTCCAGTCAACCTCTTCCATTCAGATGACTTTTATTTTATGGACAGTTTAAAGAAAAAGGTAAAATAAACTAGTTTCTACTGTTGCTACTACCTCATTTTAATCATATTATGTTTAAAATTAGCAAGTTACTCACAGCTGCTGATAGTATTGAAAATTAGTTGCTGCTGGTAGTGATAGTGTTATTACCATACAAGTTTAATCCTTTTATTTAAAAAGTTAACCACAATGGTACATTAAAGATAGCTGATGGCTAGTTATTCTTTAGATCAGGGGTCTCCAAACTTTTCAGTCCGAGGGCCGCATTGACTATCTAAGTTCAGTTCGGGGGCCAGGTTCTTCCAGACATGGCTTTGATTTTTCTGGGAAAAGTTCCTCAGCTATCACCAACAAAAGTTTTTTGCGTGGACAAAAAGATCTCCGCGGGCCGGATGAGAGGACCTCGCGGGCCGCATCCGGCCCGCGGGCCGTAGTTTGGAGACCCCTGCTTTAGATGGTCAGTCACCTTGACAACTCCTGCTGAAGTGAACTTTTGAAAAGAGAAGACATTTTAAATGATGTGTCAAAATCAGACAAGCTCATATCATATAGTTTTTCTGTTTCCTTAACCACAACAATCAAAATATTTTCTAAGCATAATTTGTAATTGGAATTCAAGCTCCTCTGAAAAACTCCAGTTTTATTGGACATGTTTAGAAGAAAAAACTGGATCAGATTAAATTTTTTTACAGGTACATTTTCCAAGTTTGAAGTTCCTCTCCTGGATGCAACAGAATTTGCCAAGTATAAATGTAAATGCCATTGATTTCCATGAAGGAAGACCACCTGCTTTGTCAACATGGAATCAAGACTGGTTCTGGCAGAACAAATCTAGGCGTGACATTATACATGATGTGTTTTTTTACTTTCAACATCGTCGGGTTACTTGTGAAAATTAGCCATACTTCTAATCAGATTTAGAAACAAAAAGCTAAAAAAGTCTTAGTTAATTATTCCTTAAGTTTTTTCTTAAACCCTAATTCTGTTACTTCATTACTTTAATTGTTGGTTACTTATCTCTAGGAGTCTTCATATCTTATGTGTACAACATTAACATGATTACAACCTCAAAATCTACCTAAAAGCTTTCTTTATATGTTACATGTATTGTCATATCTTCCACCTTTCCATTTGCACCTTGTATCTGTATTTTTGTCTCTAAACTTAAAATTTCTTATTTCACTTTTCTTGTTTGATTTGTTTTATTAACCTTTGCTTATTTTTCAACAAGAATTATGGAGTCAAAGGACTGTAAATACTGTAAAAAAAATTATTACTATAACTGATATTCAAAGCATTATTTTAAAATGTTAAAAGTTTTAATATGATATTGTAAAATACAGATTTTAATAATTTTTTTTTATATTGTTAGATTTTTCCTTTAAACAGAGTTGATAATAATGTACAGTATCTTTTGTACCAAACTATTTAAAATATAATTTTATTTTACCTGTTTTAACTAATTACAGATTATAATATTTTTTGAGTAAAATATATAAAAATGACATATTTATATAGTTAAATATTTTTCATTCTACTGTATCACCAGAAAACAGATTTTTTAAATTGATACTAATAACATGCTTGTTATTTTTATTGTTACTACTTGCTTAGACAGTTTAATCAAGTAGTTTGTTTAATCATTTGCTATTTTTTAAAAAGCTAAAATGATTTTTATTAAATACACTCTCAAGCATTACATTGGAATGTTTCTGTTAACTGCAAATGGATGTTAATAAATTTTAAGAAGTTGGCACAAAACTTTTGTTACTTAATTTTATCAACATAAAACTTGTTCAAATTATCAACGTCATTTCCCATCACCCCTGCTGGGGTATGGGCCGCCAACCAAAGATATATTTGTTCACATTGGTGAAGAATAAATAATCTAATAAATATTTATAATGCGTAATTTACTTATATATTTTTGGGCTTCAACTAAAGTAACATTAATTTTATAAAAGTCAAGTGTTGTTGAGCACTAATAAAATAGTAAGTCTAAAACTTGTTTTAACCTAAATAATAGTCCTCTAACAAATCTATGATTGACTGAAATTTAAATCAGGGTTTACAGCAATTTCAAATTAATTTTATAATGTTGCAAAAATTTACACTGAAATTTATTTAATTGCGTGTTTAAATTATAAAATGAATTTTTTAAAATGAAAACTACTTTTAAATTTAATGGTATAAGCAGGACAGCATTCACACATCAAAGTAAAACTTATTAAGACATTGGATAACAAATAGATTAATGGAGGTTAAAACTATTTGGTTTTATTTAATATCTTTTAATACACATCAAAATATTGTAAAATGCTTTAGAATAATCTTAAGATGTTGTTAGCAAAATCAGTACTGAATACTTAAATCCACACTTAAAATTTTATCACATATACAGGCTCTACAATATGTTTGTGTAGATACATATATTTTAAAAAGTGTTTCATAAGTTATTTTTTTATTACATATGTTTGGTTACAAAAAATAATTTCAAATTTTATATCATTTTAATTACAAAAACAGTAGATTAACAAATAAACATTTGAAAGTTAAAGATAAAACAACAATGACAGGCACTATATTTAATGCATTTTACATTGTGAAGGGAAAGATGGTGATTAGTCTCAATTCATAGAGACAGTTTGATCCAGTTTTTCTGTTTTTGTCCAGATGGGCAAACGCATAGAACACCACAAAATTAAAATACAGGCTGCATAGACCAATATTCATACAACATAATGAAACTTGGCAAATCTTTGAGGAGAAATTCTTATTAGAAATAAAATACTCATCTTCTAAGTTCAGAGGCCTTCAGTAACATAACGAGCACACCCATGTTAGATAACCCTAAAAATTTTCTTACATTATTTAAATACAATCATCACTGAAAAAATGTATCACAGTAGTACAAACGAGAAATCCAATTCTTTCAAGCACCCTTCAACCACTCTGCTTGGGTTGAATATTGTAAATGCTGAGTGATTAAAAAATTGTTCATAAATAGTTTGAGTTCAGGGTATATTTTCATACAGCTAAATTTGGTATTTGAAACATCCTAGGAGTACAAAGTTTTTTCCATGCTTTAAAAACCTGAAATTCAAGTATAGTCATTGTTATAAAAACAATAAAGAAATTTAAAAACAAAAATATAGAGGTAAAATGTAATTATTGATATTTATTTTAATTAGTGTTGTGCTTAATTAATATTGCAATAAAACACCTGTTAGCCAATATAGAATCATGATAGAAATGTTAAAATAATGTAAACAAACATTAAGCAAGTCTGACTTTTTAATCTACCACTATGTGTAGCTTACCTGTGATAATGTATGATGATCAAACTTCCTTGTAATTTGATTGATTGATTTTACTTTGGCCAACTGGAGTCTCCACTTCATCCAAGCCCTTTTTTGAACAAACTCTTGCTCCTGATAAATAAACATATTCATTGTAAAGAAAACTTTTCTTAAATACAAACATTTTAAGTTTCAGTTACTATTTGCATTTTAAAAAATAAAAAAAATTGGAAGTATAAAGTAAGGAAATAAGTAAATTAGATGGCGTTGAGTTTTAGACCCTGTGCCAAAAATGACTACTTTCTTTCCAGAACTTACCAAACAAACAGCTGTCACAGACAGATCAACTTTGTTCTTCCAAATTTTGGCATATCTGTCACAGATGAGTTGTTTCTTTTTTTTAACTTGATGTACCACTGCCATCTCTTCTTTCAATGCCAGAATGGCTTTTCTGCTGTTTGATAAAGACAAGAGCAAGCTAAAGGCTAGCTGGGCTAGATAATTAGACAACTAAAATTAGTATAGTTCTGACTCTATTTTCATTGTTTTTAGACAATGTAGGTTTAGATATATTTTAGTTTCTTGTTAAAACACCAGAAAGAGAATACAATATTATATTAAGATGGGTTAAGATCACAGTATAGGGATTAGAGCTAGGGCAATAATACTACAATAGAATAGCTTTAATCAACTACTGGAAATAGTACAACTACCACCTCATTGTCTCATAATAAAAGACACGATAAGAAGAAACATCTATAATAGCAGAAGAAAACATGTCTGTATCTAATTTAACAATTTACTAAAGATATTTATAAATATATTTTTAATTACCACAAAAACATGTTGTGTAATTTAATGGCTTTATCCCAGTTTTCTTTCTCATGTTCTCTCTCAGTCTGCTTCCTATGGATGAATTTTTCCCATCTTCTGACCACTCTTATCACTAGGATATTTTTGTAGCATCTGTGTATGAGAAAAAAAAAAACGTTAGTTCTTATACACCCTAAAGCACTGGGTGTGGTCGGGTGGTAGAGCACATCACTGATAACTTGAGTTCAGCTTCTGGAGTAACACCCTTAACTCACACTATCCATTGATTAACAATACACTATCCATTGATTAACAATACACTATCCATTGATTAGCCAAGGTGAACAAGATAACTCTATCTGTCCTATTGACTGTCAGATCAAGGGTAACTTTCACAAGTGAATATATTAACTATAGATTACCATTAAATGTAAAAAAAAAACAGTTTCAAGTAGAAATGTGTGATTGATATTATGACATGAGCTAATGACAGTACAAGATATTCACAACAAGCAATAACCAAATAACCAAAGCAATAACCAAATAATAAATTAGTGTCAGGTTAAGATTGAAGATAGGTTATTTTTTTTTTTGGGGGGGGGGGGGGGGGGGGGACAATTTACAATAACAGGCATTTGTTGATTCCATTTATCCTGTTGTGTTAGTCAATTAAGCAATTATTGACTTTTGCATGCATTACAGGCCCATTACTGAATAAGATTATCATTTAAAAATTGATTATATTGAGATTTTCACAGTACTATTTATTATTTTATCATAGTGTTAACATAACAGTAGTCTTCATTGTAAAAGTGGTATTCCCATAAGAGAATTTTATAATAAGATATTCACACTTATTTTAAAAAATAATAAATGCTGCAACAACAGTCTTTGAAAAAAAAAATTCCGACCTGGAAGCAAGAACTGCATTAAGTCTGTCTTTCCACAGAACAATCACAGCCCTCATAGTGGCCTGTTCTCTGTTGTGTAAGACTTCCTCAGCTATCTCAGTCAGGCTTGTACAGTACTCTGCTTTCAAACGCATGTTCATAAAGGCGTGTTCCAGAATTCTGAGGTTCACATGGTGACTCACATGGCTCTGCATCTGCCTGAGGAAGTGGTGCTTGTGGGAGTAGTTTCTCCATGATCTGAACACTCTGTTAGATATAAGTCAACACATTTTACAGAAACAAGAAATTAAAAAAATAACCAAAACTACAAACAATGGAAGCACTTCTATCATAAGGCCAAGAATTCCTGAGCCCATTTCGCATCAAGTGTTAACAACTATTCATCTACCTGTAAACTAATGCTGAAGATTAAATCTAGTTTACCATTAAGAAATATAAAGGCTGTTGATGAAAATTAATAGTCTGCCATAAAGGATTAAATATTCGTAAATTTTAAATTCTAGTTTTCCATAAAGAAAATGTAGTCTGAGGATGCAGAATATTAATTTGTCCAAAAGGAAAATATATGAAGATATTGTGAAATAAAAAAAAACGCCCGACTGAAAGTCTATAATTCTATTAACAGGAAATTATTGATTTCACCCAGTACTCATGGATTCCTAACTTTAGGCATGGGGAGTAAAGCCTGCTGTGCATAGTGAGCATACTGAACAGTCTAATTATATCCCGAGACAAGTAAGAAGATAAGCACTAAATTATCTCCCCTGTTGATCTATCACCAGTTACTACATAAAAGAAAAATTTTATTTTAGGTTTTCAATGACCCCATACCTTATCAAAAGTTTCATCTCAACATTTTGTTGGACAGACATTTTGACCCTAGTTACAGCGATCCAGTACTGGAAGTAAACATGAAGACTTCTCTCTTGCAGAGCTTTCTTTAGTGCCAGCCCTCGGATCCGTCTCTCTCTGTTTACTGTATGCAAAATAATTGAAATCAGTAATTTTTGTTTGAAAAAAATATAAAAGTTTTTTTTTTTAAAATTAAAAAGAATTAGTATAAAATATATAATGGTAATTTAGACTTTTTAAATGCAGCAGAATTTGGTGACTAGATTTAAAATTAAATACCAAAGTACATTTTTTCACAAGATTTTCTTTAAAAAATATAATACAAAAATTGCAGTGTCAAAAACCTGTAATTTCTGAATGTAAAAATAAAAAAGAAATTATAATGTGCAGCTAATGAGTTTGGAGTATTTCGATAATGTTTTCCAACAATTCAATATTTTTATCATATTGTGGATATGACTCACATTTGATAAAATGTCTCCATTCAGTCATGACTGTGTACAATACACGATATGTGTACAGTTTCCTAGCCCTGTTGGTGATCAGCTGTGTTTTCCAGGTACGCAGATAATGTTTGAATAAACTTGTATTCTTGCGCTGGGACCAACCATCTAATAAAGTGTACAAAGATTGTACACGTGTCAGTGACAGCTTCCATGCATGGAGACAACGAGATGCCTGTGAGGAGAATTGTTAAACCACATGAATGAAAGGCTGAAGAATTCACTGCTTTCCTAGTTGATTGGTATAAGTAGACTTATGATATTGCATTTTACCTAAAAATTATTGAAAAACTGTAGCCTAGTTATAAAGGGATTAGGGGGTTAGGGGAAATAACTTTTTTAAGTGACATAGATAGCTTTAGCCCATGTTTTCACAGAATAACTTTTACCAAAAGTAAATCTGCTTAGATAAAAAAAAAGATAATATGCTTTAAGTCTTTGAAAAATTTACTTTAAATTAATGCCTACCAGTCTTTTTTCAAAGGAATCTTTCAGCCTTAGTCCTCTTGAAGTTTGAGCTTTCTCCTTCCAGTGAATGGCTAAACGTAAAGCTCTCTGTTCAATGAATACTTGTCTTTTTTCATGAACTAGAAGCCTTGTATTATAGGAGTCTTTCCATTTATAGAACAGATGCTTCACCTAGTGTAGACAGAAATGTGTGTCACAAATGTATATCTTGATACAAAAAATTTACTTCTTGTCTTATATAACTGATCAAGAATAATACTCTTTATCTTATACTTATAGAGCAGATTAAGAATGTATATCTATTATCTTATATATTATTATATTAATTATTATAATTATACAGCAGATGAAATGAGGTTTGCTGTTACAGGGGAGAACACTCTTTACATGTTGGAACAAACTGCTGGGTTAATCCAGGGTTAGTCTGAACACATGGACTGCACACAAGATTTAAACTTAAAATTTTTTTTTTTTTCTCAAAATCTCTTAGACCATGGCCCAATTATTATAAAATGCCAGAATTAAAAATCTGACTCCACACATTGTAAGCTTTACTGATGAAGCAAAATGTAAATTTCCCAATTTTTTAAAACTCATAACACTCAATATGTTTGTGGAATCATGTAAAAAAATAGGGAGTATGTGTTATACAAGTGTCCATTAGTGCCAAATGGGGAATAAGGTTACCTTAAGTAAACTTAACACAAATATAACTTTCTAAATGTCAATGCTAACCCAAAGCCCAAATCCTACCATAACCTAACTCTAATTTCTGAGCCTATCACTAACCCTGAGATTCCAATACCACTATCAACCTAACATGCCTATATGTGGGAGAGTCTATTGACAAAAAGCAGAAATACTCCAAAATTTGTAAGAGAAAGGTGGATCAAAACTCTCAAAATGACTCACCAACAGAGTGTAGGAGTAGACCTGAAACTGAAACACTTTTTCTTTTTCAGCTTTAATTCTGATGACTAGTTCATGCCATTCTCTGAAACAGCTGTAGAAAACATTATAAAAATTGTGAAGTAAAAATGCACAATTAAGAGAAAAACCAAGGCATAAATAATTTTACTGTTATTTAACAAAGCCCATTAGTGAACAAAGCTCATATGTATCTTACACACAAAAGGGAAAAAAATTATGAGAAATGCCCACAATTACACTTTTAAAAGTATATCCATCAGTAAACTGGCAGAGATACATGGGGCAACATGAAGGCATGACATGTACACACTTGTCTAGTGTTCAGGTAAATAACACCATTTTGTTACATAACCATAGTGAGATCAGACTTTGACCACACAGGTTCATACTACACTAACATGCACATTATACTTTTTAAATTTGTTATTGCTAGAGTTAAGAAATTCATCAAAATGAAGCACTGCAACAACATACACTGAAAAGATGCTTGTTTTACAAATACTGATGTTTCTGTGACCAACCACACAATGGAACAAAATACATTCAAATATGTTTTACCTGTGCTGATGTTTTTGTGATCAACAACATAAATAAAAATATATTTTACCTGTGCTGATGTTTTTGTGACCAACAACATAAATAAAAATATATTTTACCTGTGCTGATGTTTTTGTGACCAACCACACAAATTCAAATATGTTTTACCTGTGCTGATGTTTTTGTGACCAACCCCACAAATTCAAATGTTTTACCTGTGCTGATGTTTTGTGACCAACCCCACAAATTCAAATGTTTTACCTGTGCTGGTGTTTTTGTGACAAACAGCACAAATTCAAATGTTTTACCTGTGCTGGTGTTTTTGTGACAAACAGCACAAATTCAAATGTTTTACCTGTGCTGGTGTTTTTGTGACAAACAGCACAAATTAAAATGTTTTACCTGTGCTGATGTTTTTGTGACCAACCGCATGAATTTAAATATGTTTTACCTGTGCTGATGTTTTTGTGACAAACAGCACAAATTAAAATGTTTTACCTGTGCTAATGTTTTTGTGACAAACAGCACAAATTAAAATGTTTTACCTGTGCTGATGTTTTTGTGACCAACCTCACAAATTAAAATGTTTTACCTGTGCTGATGTTTTTGTGACCACTGCCTTTGGGCTTGTCTCAACTTTTCTGTTACAGACTTCCAAAAGTAGAAAAAGGTGATTAAATTTTTACTGCAGTTCTGTTTGATGAATTTATGTTTGAGAGAATGTAGCTGCTGATTTGCTGAAACACAACAAAACATTATCTGATGTAATTAAAAAACATTTTAATAAAATCCTACTGGTAGACAAAAAAATATATTAAATATATGTTACTGGGTGTGATAAAGAATGAACACTTACATTTAGCCCATGTTCTCCATGACAATAAAATAAAATGAAGATAGTTGTGCCAGGCTTGTTTATGGTGTCTATCAACCTCACGGAAAAGTTTTAAACGTTCACACCATTTACTGAATGCCTGGAAAAAATATTAAGTATATAAAAATATGCAAGTGGTGATTGAAAAAGTTAACTTAAATTAGTTGGATGTGAAATAAAAATGTCTGCTAAGTTAGTGGGTGACTGGGTAAAAATCTACAAACAAGATAAAGATGTTGCTTTCAGTATAGACATGTGGATTAACCTCATACAACTAAGGGTTTTTTCTAGTTAAGAACTATATTTCTAACAGTTGTAGACATAATTATCTTCCAATATCTTCTCAATTATTACCATCCCTATTTTCTAAATAAGAAATAATTGTTTTAATATAATTAGATTATAAACAACTTGAAAGTAATCTTAAAGGAAAGTTATTTACCATTCTACTTCTTCGTGTGTGTAACAAGCTTTGGCACTTTTGTGTCATGCAATGATTTTCTTTTGCCCAGTCCGTCCATGCTGTAAATACCCTGGCAGAAAGTGTTTTGAAATATTTTATTCAAAACTATTTCATTTGTTTAAATTAATTAAATTATATCAGCGGTTTCCAAACTGGGAGGTATGTTCAACAGAAACATTTAATATAAAAATATAGATATAAATAAGTTTTAATATCATAATTGTAAACTATTGTCTCCATGTACTTAAATCAAAATGTTTAAGTTGTATTGACAATCAATTTAGTGAGTGTTTTTATTTCTTTCTTTGCTTATCTAAAAGGTTTAAAGATTCAACCTGTTATTTCTTTAAAATGTTTGTGGTTGCACAATTGGTGAGCTATCCAACTATCAAGTTTTGTATCTATGGTAGATACAATTGTTTTAGGATAATTGTTTATTTTTATATTTAAATATTTAAAATTGTGAGTACAATTTTATTATTTTAATATTAAGTACATTTCTTAATGCATATATACCCTCTATGAACCAGTACACGCCTCCACATGGTGGTGTACCCCCATAGTTAAGAAATCCTAGCCATAGATAGTGCAATAACACATTTAAAGATGCTTATTATGGGGTGTAAACTTCAACAGATAAATTAGGGGAACATCTTAACAAGATGTAAGTGATAATTTAAGCATGTGTCATTGGATGGCACACATTTAATGACTATATTTGTGTTTAAATGAAACTTAATTCACTTTACCATTTTAATAAGCTTTGATGGTATACTTGTCTAATTTTAGTTGCTGCACGATACTTTAAAGCCCAGATGGAAAAGTACAAGTTCAAAGATCGCTGTCGTAATTGTTTGGTTAGGTGTGTTTCTAAGGGCAGCAACTCCATTTCTTCAGCTGTGCGGGTAGACCACAACAGCAGAATATGTTTCTTTTGCCTCAAATCCTGAGCCTAAATCATGAACAAAACAAAATTATAAAACTACTATTGTGACAGTTAATGAAACACATTAAAAAATTTTCCAATTCGACCAAAATATTCATATAAATTTGACTTACTTTTTCCAACCACAATGGAAAATATTTGTTGAAAGTAATTTTCATGCAGTGATTCATTGCTGTTTTAGACAGATTCTTCTTATACTTCTTGTCTTCTCGATGTCTGTAAAGAATTTCTAACACAGACCTCTTGATGATGGCATCCTGAACAAAGTAAAGACATTATTTTATAACGTTTTTTTTCTTATACAATGCAAGCCTCAAATAAATAAATTAAATAGTCACTAATTTGACTGCTGCTGCCTTTCCTGATAAGTTAAAAAAGAATATAAATTATAATTGTATTTTCAAATACATTTTTTATAAAATATAGTTTAGTTTAAAAAACAAACAATTGCTGCCTGATACAATTGTGCTACTTTTAGCTAAGCTGTAACCTACATGTAAAAGTGAATTGAAAATAGTTATTGTCCAATGCAACAAAGATGTGAATGGAAAGAGTAGCTTACATCTAATCTAACAAATAACTTGTAAAACAAAAACTTGCCCTGAAGCTCTGTGCCCTGGTGTTGTAGAGATAGCTCTGCTTCCACTCTCTAAACGCCAGCAGGACCTGGATGCTGGAGTGCCGTGACCTCACAGAGGCAGCGGCTGATTTCAACTGGACCTCTCGTTCAGTGAACTCCCTCCACTGGTCAAAGGCCACACACAGTGGCCAGTGTCTGAGTCTGGTGATGACTTGGGTCACATGACTCTAAAATATCACAAAAATATGTTTTACATAATAAAATAGTGCTGATAAACAGGTGAACTACAATTTGCCTGCACTTTAGACCATCAGGTTTACAAGGAATGTTTTTTTTTAATATGGTGAACACATTTTGATGTGCTTTAATTATCTGTGATGTAATTTTAAATGCATTTCAATTTTATTATTTGTATATTAATATAATAAAAGTGACAGTTATAAAAATTGGAGACTTCCATTAATCATTAATTGTATTGAGTTTTAAGTTATAGGTACACAGTTTTACACGCTAGCTAAAAAAAAAATTTCACCTTCAACCTATGGCATTTAGAAACCCTGTGCTGCATAGAGGCTTGAAGTCCCCCACTTAGTAGAGCATATCTATCAGTTTCTGAATCAGCCAAATGTGTACTGCAGGGTATACAACAATGTAGACGTGATAAAATGTTATAGCTTTCAACTGAATATCTTTATTAAACTGATAAGGTTAAAACATGACATTTTTAATACAACTTTTTGCACATGGCAATTATTCTTTCTTTTCTATTATCATTAAAAAAAAGGGAAATTTTAAACAAAAATCACAGTAGGCTTGTTATCAGCTGATACCTTTAGAAAAAATTACCTATTAATTGGAGAAGTCAGATCATTTCCAATGTTTATATGCTCTGTAAGAAGGAAATTAGATTATCAATAAATTTGAATTTGAAAATATAATAAACTTAGTTTAAATAATATGTAAAAAATATATTATCATTACTGTTGATCATCTATATATTGTATAAAAAAGCAGCATCAAATGTTTAAAATCTCATCCCTTACCTTCACTGTTACCCTGGTGTTGACCTACAGCATCCTGCAGCCCTATCTTTTCAGAGAAAATGTGCACAGCATCTGTCATAGATTGTGAGGTGACCTCTCTCCAGGCTGAGAACAATGTCACAAGCACCCTCTGTTGTAGGCTCTTGTGGTAGGCTCTATGGAAACATAAACTAACTCATGATGGACCCATTTAGAACACAACTAGGTAAATAGGGGTTAGGAAAACAGACATGCAGATAAAATGGGCCCTAGGTATGCTATTGATTTATCAATTTTATTTTGTTAAAATTTATAGTATTAATATTTTTTTTACAAAGTTTCACATCATATAAGTTATAATTCACATTTGATAAATTTTAAAATCTGTTTCTGATTATTGTGTCAATTCATTTTTTTCAAAACACAAATTTTGGCAAATTGCTGAATAATTAGAAAACTATGTGAATATCATTTAGGTGCCTGAATAAAAATTTAAGATAAATATCTGTAGAGAAACTAGCCATGCAGATGAGTATGGTTAGGCATGAATTTTCACCACAGTCCTGTTAGTTAGGGACAGAGAGATATATAGGTAAATACCTAGCGATAAGAGTTGATTGCATTTGTCTCCTCCAAGTACAAAAAGCTTTATTAAGATGCTTGTCATTGTGGCCTTGGAAAATCTGGCTAACATGCAGTTCATTCATGTGGACCTGAGTTCTCACATTTTCCAGCCACTGACTAAAACACCATCTCTGTAGCTCCATGTTGTTCTCCTGAAGAATTCAATTTCAATCATGTGTTATTTGAATTTTAAATAATACAAATGTTGTAATAGACCATTGATCAATTTCAAACATGTGTTATTGGAATTGTAAATAATACAAATGTTGTAATAGACCACTGATTAATTTCAATCATGGGTTATTTGAATTTTAAATAATACAAATGTTGTAATAGACCACTGATTAATTTCAATCATGGGTTATTTGAATTTTAAATAATACAAATGTTGTAATAGACCATTGATTAATTTCAAACATGATATTAAGATGTGACACAATAGGTCACTTAACATCATCACCAGGTGGGCACTAAATTGGCACAAAAAACACCTGGAGATGAGAACGTGAGGCTAACAGTGGCAATATTGTGGAGACTGGAGAGAATGGCCAGTCAGAGAACTCTGGATAACTGTGATTGACAGCAGGAGCTAAATGGGTACCCAACAATAATTTACAATATGCAGGTCTTAAATAATTTTTTTTCCATCTTAATTATTAATATATAGTCTTATAGGCAAGTTGATATTTCATTTAGGTGACCATCAATTATTGCACATTATTTTAGTGGCATTAAAATGAAATTAACCAAAGAAACTGTCAATGAAGAAACTTGCTCAGCACCAGGTTGCCTGGAATGCTCTTGTCAGCAACCAATGTCCTAGTTGGATTACAGACTAACTACTACTAACACCTAATAACTTACAAATTTTTCATAAATGATAAGCCTCAATTCTAAGATCTCTCACCCTCTCCTCTTCATCCATGATCCTCTGATTGCTCAGGCTGTTTGCCTTTTCTTTCCAGAAGTAAAACATTCTTTTCACCAGCATTTTATCACGGAAATTTTGTCCCTTCTTTTTACGGAAAATAAAATATTTCCACCCGTCTATTAGAACAAGAAGCAGGCCTTGGGAAATTCTTTGCTTGATTTTGTTCTCTACTTGGTGGATATAGAGCTGACGCCTGCAGACAAAGACATTTATTTTTGTGAACATTCATCAGATACAATAGATCAAGAGAGAAATGTTTCTGATTATGTTGAGTTCTCTCAAGTTTTAGTTTGTATTCTATTTTTGGGATGTTTTTTTTTAATATGTCTGATAAAAACACTAAAAGTAATGTTATGTTGTTAAACTATATTTTTATTTTTTAGACATTTTGTATATTGTTGTAGTTTTATAAGGAGATTTTATTCATTGATAATGTCCAATTAAATAATTAAATACATACTTCCATCTTAAGAATGAAGAACGTAACACTGAGAGTTGCTGAACTTGTTTCCTCTGTTTGCATAATGTCTTTTGCTGAACTAACTTCCTCCATGATAAAAATGCTCTGAAATGATTTGTTTAAAAATATTTCAAGATAGAATAGGGATTTTATTAAACATCCTCCCACATTGATAAAATCATATTTAAAACAGTAATAAAAATGTTACATATAGGCCTACGTTTCATTAAAAGCATAAATATTTTTAATATAAATCTAGAAAAATTTCAATCTGAAATTTACCATTTTTATTTAATAAAGTTATTACACTGAAGCTGAAATTAAAATATATTTAGATAACAGTTTAGAAAACATTATTACAGAGCACAAAACTGATAACAGTTTAGAAAACATTATTACAGAGTACAAAACTGATATCAGAGAGCCATATTCTGACACTCAAGTTGAGACAAATACTTACAGTAAACAGAACTGCTGCTGGCGCTGAAGCACCATAGGCTTTATCCTGAGGACCCTTTGAGTCTCTGTCTGCCACAAGCGGAACTTGCGCTGCAACAGACTGAGCTGCAGCATCTTCTCTTTGGCTTTGGCCTCCTCATTCTCTTTTTGTAGCCTTTCCAGTGAACACAGCCATTGGTGAAATATGACTGTGGATGGTAGTAATTTTTCATACATAGTATACAAATAAGCCATTGCAAATTTGCCAAAGTCATTTTTTCATGTTGTTTGTAAACATACAAAAACTGAGTACATTGTGTATCTCAGAAATTAAAGTTGTTTAAAAATATTTATAATTGGTTTAAGATTTAGATATATGTGTAATAATAAAGCAGAATGTGTGAACTAAGAAAAAATGTGTTTCAAGCATTTGTAAACTGACTGATGACAAAACACAAACATTAAATGTAAGATTTTAAAATATCATTAGTAGGGCATAATATTAAAGTGATGTATGATTGATATTTACTCTGGCACTTTCTGTGTTCTCTAAGAGGCTGTGTATCTTTATAAATTTTGCTCAGCTTTCTTTTGTGGCAAATATGTCTCCATCGGAAAGCAAGTTTCCTGAAAAAAATAATGTTTAAAATCCTTGACACTTTTATGTTAATGTTAAGCAGTTACCAAAAAAATGTATTTGGGTTAGCTTTAACTAAATGCTCAAAGTATCATTGTAAACCTTTGAACATATGCTGGGATAGACTACATATTAAAAGTAAATCTAAATAAAACCTTGGCAATTATTACTATCTTGAAATTTTTCATCATAAAACTAATTTTAAAAAATAATAACAGTGAATGTTCACATACAGCCCCTAATACACAGTTCTCTTATTAAAACTTTATGTTCAGAGAACTTAGAAAAAGTCCTAATTAGTATTAAAACTAAATGTTCAGTGGAAGTTAGAAAAGGTCTTAATTAGTTAATTAACTTCTCACCTGACACAAGCCTCAGACCAAACTCGTTTGGCATTTTCCTCTTCTTGTTTTTTCAGGAAGGAGTCTCTCCACAATGAGAAACAGGACACCATTTTCTTTCTCTTGTAAATTAATATATGATCTAGGATCTTTTTCCTAAAAAAAAAATTGTGATTTCAAATGAATAAAAAAAAAGTATTGTAATTAAAAAAAAAAAAACAGAAGTCTACACTGATTGGAAACAATTAACTTATTCGGGTAGGCTAACATATAGCTCTCACTTGATAATTTTTCTAGCGATGGTAAATGTAAGCCAAGTTTTCCAGGTCTGCTTAAGGTGGCAGCTTTCTAAAAGCAATATGGCAGCTCTGTGTCGACGCTTGATCTGGACAACATTTTGTCTCCATGTCAACAGAGCTCTGTGCATTTGTTTACGTTGTATCATGAGCTCCATTTTCTGCCTGTATGCAATGTTTTCCTTCCATGACGAAAACCATATCGTGAAAGATTTTCTGAAAGAAATCAAAACATAGTTCATCAAGTGTGGGCCCACGAAAAAATTACCAAGTAAAAATGTCATAGGCATATTTTAAAAGGAAATTAATTTTTGACTCAATAATGTTTTTTGGACATTAACCTGTATCAAGTTCCAGTTTGTTATAGCTAATAACGAATCCAAAACTTAAGACAATGTGAAACAACATCCATTGTAGACCCACCACTATTATAAACTGTAGCAAGTAAACTAACACTTTTTTAGCACAACCTTGTTTAAATTTTTGTCCAGATTTTCAATTGGGACATTAAAAGATTTCAAAGAACTTTGGTAGCTTACAGTTCAAACAAGGGCCACTAAGCAGAAGAAGAATTATATTTTAAAAATTATGTCTATCAATAAATGGTCTATAGACATACCTGTAGGTCTTGAAGTTGTATATCCTTCTGGCTTTACAAATTAAAAGCATCTCATGCCACTGAAAAAACGCTGACTGCACAGTCTTTTTATCCCAGTGTTCTTTGCTCTTAGCCATGTCTGCCTCTCTCTCTACTAGACAAACCTGACATGCAGCCTTCCATGCCTTTAATATCTTCGTCATGTAATGATGCCTGTAAGATCATGTTTTTTTGTTACATTTTTAATACATTAACTTGTACTTAGAACTTCACCGTAACAAATTTGGAGAAAAGAAGTTATTTTTCTGTTAATAGTTGTGTTTTAAAAGTATTTAAATTTTGTTTTATTTTAGTTGTTCCCCTCATTACAGCAAACTTAATTTTAAATTCTTGCATGAATTTGATTGAAATAACAAGTTGAATATACAGGTCTATAATAAAGCTTTTTTTTTTAAAAAAAGTTATCATTTTAAAATTTTCAGTTGCAAATTAAATTGCTGAATAATTATAAAACTAAGAACTTAAACAGTTTTTCAATCAAATGTATACCCATTAATGTATATTATGTATTTCAATATGTTTATATACTTATTTTTACCAAAAATGTTGATTAGCTTTTCTTGCCTTGCAGAAGGAGTCCTTCATAACAGTAAATGTTGAATATAAAGTCACATGGTTGTGATGTGATCTGGAATTTAGAGGGAGTTAAATAAATCAATAGCCATAGTAAATCAATATTCAGGAGTCATAGTAAATCAAAAGCCAGGAGCTCTAGTAAATCCATAGCCAGTAGCTCTGTAAATCAATAACCAGTAGCTCTGTAAATCAATAACCAAAAGCTCTAGTAAATCAAAAGCCAGTGGCTCTCTAAATCAATAGCCAGTAGCTCTAGTAAATCAAAAGCCAGGAGCTCTAGTAAATCCATAGCCAGTAGCTCTGTAGATCAATAGCCAGTAGCTCTGTAAATCAATAGGCAGCAGCTCTGTTAATCAGTTCTAAATATGCATATTTTGAACTTTTTAGTTTTTTTTTTTAAATTATTACAAGCACACAGATTTTATTATCTGAATTACTTTATCAATGTGTTTCTAATAATATATTTTGATGTAGGAAATTTAAAAAAAAAAGTAAAATATAAATAATATGAAAATAATATGTATTCATAATATATGGGCTACGGAATATAGTATACTATAGTAATCTTTGGACTTCATTTTTATTTTAATGCATAATAATTTAACAAGAAAACATACATTGCCATTGCTTTCTTCCTGGCTTTTACTTTGCAGCATACAACAAATTGCTTCCAGAGTTTCATAGAGTACTTCAACAACTTTGACCTGAAACATATTCAAAGTGCTTAAAACATGATGCCTTCTTATAATATGAATAATGCTGTTAATTTTGGGACTGAGCTCTCAACCTATTTTTGGTCCAACACTTGTACAGAGTGAGTTCAAGATGAATTGTGTCAAACCATAGGTATAGCAGTACTAAGATAGGTTATAACTAGTTACATTTTTGGACCTTGTTGGTCAATAAGTAGGAGCAAGTAGAGTTGTCCGTTTCTGTGACCTCGGCATATAATGGGATAATGTGGTCAGTTCTATGACCAGCCATCATAACTTGCCCTAATATGAATCAAGGTCACATCAGAGCTAAGTGGACTCAGTGATGTCTTACAGACTCATACTTGAATCCAAACTCAAATCTTTCAGGTTAGCAGTTGTGTGCTCTCTACCTTTAGATCACACTGTCCCATTAGCTGTACTGGATCTTCAATCGCCAGATAGTTGTTTACCTGTAAAAAGTACCGGCCAAATTCTGTTTCCTTTTCTTGTGATACAGTTGATTCCACCATCTGATCACACACAGAATAATGTGTGAGTTTACAACTTGACGCATGTGGCGAATTCTGAAATAAATTAGAAAAAAAAAATAATTAAAATAATTAAAACTTTTAATAAAAAACAGCCCTACTGTTTACAAATGGTTATTTCAGCAACTCACTTTTGTGTGTCCATCACAAAAAGTCTCCATCGTTTCAATGCATTTTCAATTCTTTCACGTCTTTGCTTCCTAGCTTTTGTAAGCCACTTAAGATAGAATAATTTGTAGATAATTAAGAGGTCTAAATTATTAAAATGTTGAATGTTTAAAAAAAGGTAATTTTTATGTTGATTAGAGAATTGACAGTCATGGTTTCAAAGGACTTAGAAAAGTCCACCCAACAGAAAGAAATCAAAACAAACTAGTGATGTTTTGTACCTACTACATTGCTACCTAAATCCTTTAAGTTGAGCCTTTAAGGTTTGAGAAGAGCTAAAAGTTAAAAAATTCAAGTCCAGACAGATAGTTTAAAGTTAAAAAAGACAGGAAAGTGAAGAAATCTTCTACAATTATTATAAGGAAAAAATAAGCCTAGCCTTCCTAATTCAGCCTATTTGGAGCTGAAACATAAAAACTCTTAATGAAAGCTGAGTGACTTACTTTAAAGAAAGTAGCTTTCACCATAACTGTGTTGACTTTAGTCTGCAGTTTCTCGTACTGATGCTTAGATTGACTGAGTGACCACTGTAGAGCCCTAAAGCCTTTGGTCAGCATGTGAGTATGAAACAGCTGATCAGCTAGACGCACCTGCCTGCTGTGCTTAGCTCTGTGCTTCCATGATGTAAAGTAATTTGATAAGGAACGACTAACATAGAGGGACAAGGCTCTGTAGATTAAAAAATATTAAAATAGTATGTTTTACAAACCAACATTAGAGTTAACTGGTAAGTGTATTTCAAATTATAACCATATCAATAATAATATTAATAATGCTTATTTATATCTTCCAAATTAACTTAATATTTATTATTGTAAATTATGTTTGACAAAAGAAAAATGATTCATTGATCACTGCTTACTGCCTAGTTAAAGCTTGTTTCTTCTTCCTCTGCTCTCTAGAATAAATGGCAAACTGTTGCCAGGCCTTAAATACTTCAACCTGTGAATCCATTTGAAAAAAAATCTTTACAAAACACTCCAGCTAGAAAAAAGGCATAGTTTTAAACATGTTGATAGATCTAAATCATTGAATGTTTTGTATTTTAAAATGTCCATTACAGGCCCTATATCACAAATTCCTGATTGTAGATCTTATGGCCGTAGCCTAAAGTATTATGTAGTAGTTACAAAGCCACACATATAATAACTATGGCATATTTTAAATCAGCTAGAAATCATATATTATACAGCCTGTTAGTAGTTTAGAGTCTGATTCTATTTCAGTGTTTTTCTTGGGGGGGGGGGGGGGGCGAGACTAAAACTTTCAGGGAACTGTTGTGGACTAATGAGCAATTATATCTAGATCTATTAGTAAAAATTATTACATTAGATTTTACTGTAACTAGACTAGTAGATCTAAATATGGATAAGAAATCTAGATCTAATCTAGATACAGAAGCTGGACCAGTTAAGATTTTTTTGCTAGCAGTTTTTATCAGACTTTTCAGGGGGGGGGGGGGGGGACGACACTGGTAAAGTGGGTAAACTATTATTACACTCTGGAGAGATGCCTGAAAGAAACTCTCGCTGCTAGTCTAGTGAACTCAAGTTCTAGACTAGTAAGTTGCTGTAAGTAGTGTACAACAGTCTTTGTACTCTTTGGGGCTTGCAGAGGAAATCTTTTTATTTTACACTTAGAATCTAGATTAGATCTATTCTAGATCTAGACTATAGATTAGATCTACCTAAGCCTACGCCCAGATCCACACTCCCTGACTACTTCACTTCACTACACAGTGTGTACTGTGTAGATCTATATAGAGGAGAAACTACCTAGAATCCTGCCCATAATTAGAACTAGATCTAAAGCTAGATCTAATTGCCATTTTAGATTTATTAAATTTTAATAAATTCTAAATAGTAGATCTAATAGATCTAATATTGTAATCGAGGCTAAATTTAACAGACGTGAACTAAAAACGAAAGGCGCTAAAAATGAAAACAATATACGAAAAGCCAAAAATAATTAAATCTACTTGCCAAATAGAAGTGCTTATCAGGTTAGATTGGCATGAGAAACAAAGACATGATTAAATGAGTTATCTTGACATATTTTAAATGAAATTAAAAAAAAACAACTATCATAATAGTATCTTCGTATAGCATTGATTACAATGATTTTGTATTGCTGCACACGTATCAGTTTAAAAATATTTAAAAAAAAAAACAACTGTGCGATACGAGTAAGCTAAACCAAGCTTCATTAGAATTAGATCTATAATCTGCAAACTAAACCTACATTACAATAAAAAAAACGATGTACCACGCTATAGAGCCTATATTATTATTATTTTATGTCATCGTATTTAAATAACCTGGGTCTCTTTCGGACATTTTTTTCTCCTGATAGGGGTGGGCACTGCACTTGAAACTTCCGGCGGGAGAGAGCAATAGTTAATTATATGCATTATTGAAATTCCAAAAAAAAAATATTTTGCCCGGGGGGGGGGGGGGGGGACGCTGTAGGCCTATTATAACAATAACCCATTCAACAATGAAAAAAGCTACAATTATTTTAAACGGATCCTCAATCCAGCAGTAGAAAAATCAAACCTTGGTCATAATGATCTGTCTAGTAACAGGATCGGCCAGATAAAGCATCTGTAGAAGCTTAACTGTGCCAGGCTGGTTGATATGTCCAAGTAACATTTCCGCTGGGCTAGATCTGTTTCCTGGACTGTAAACAACATACGACCATCATTTGTATAATCGATGTTAATTAAAGACATCTATCCATATAATCAATACCACATCGACACAAAATGTTCACGAATCCACTTTGTAATTCATAACGACAGCACAGGTGAATGGTTTATATTTTAATTCGTAATCGGTATTTGTATGTTTGAAAAAAAAGTAATGTGGGTTATATTTTGGCTTACCTTGCATTGAATTGTTCTTTCAAGCGCCTCCATTGTGCATGATTTACAAAATTCAGTTTTTGGTCACTGTGAAAACTTTCAATTAAGGACTCCATCGAATCTGACGTTGACTTCTTTTCAAAGTCGTATTTAGCCGTATGAGTTCTGTCACCTACTAATTTTAAAAAATCCGGCGTGTTCCGGCTTTTAGAATTCAATATCTCTTCGTAAAATAACGACTTTGAATCAGCATCTTTTTCATTGTCTGTAATTTGATCTTTCTCCGTTAATTGTCTTTTTGGTCTCTTGATGGCATGCCCGTGTTGAGTAAATACCAACGCCTTGCCAGTTTTATCTGGCAACTTTAAAGGCGTGCTGGTCAAAAACACAGCAGAGTCAAATTTTTTAGAGCCGTTTCTGCCACTTTCGCTTATAAGGGAATCTTCACCATCGCTGCTGCTCACAAGGGTGCTAGTATCGCTGAGCGAGTCGTTACGAACGTGACTACGTCCAACAGGAGAGCTTCGAAAAGCATGCGCCAAGTTTTCTTGACTGCCCAGCCGTTCAGAAACTTCCCTGTGAAGTTTTTCTACCTTCAGCGCCAAACTATCAACAGAGCTAAGGTCTCTACGGAGTTGATTTCTATCGTGTATACTCCCGTTGGGTGGGGTCTGTATGTTTCTTTCCCTGGAATCTGTCTCCAGAGCGCTTCGAGGGCGTTGCCGAGAGTTTGTTTGATTGGTTACTATAGTCATGTGATTAGTGACAGGCGTCGATGTGTTTCTCACCCTTGAGTTTGTATCTAAAGCGCTTCGAGGACGTTGTCGAGAGCTCTTCTGATTGGTTACCAACGTCACGTGATTAGTCACTGGGGTCAATGAGTTCATTTCCCTTGAGCTTGGATCTATTGCACTTCGTGGACGTTGTCGAGAACACGTCTCATTGGTTGACATAGTCATGTGATTAGAGACTGAGGTCAGTTTGTTTCCTTTCTTTGAGTTTGTATCCAACGCGCTTCGTGGACGCTGTCGAGACGTCTGATTGGTTTCTAACGTCACGTGGTTTGTGAAGTCTAAAGCACTAGTTGGTCGATGAGATGAATCTAATTCATCAAAATGGTACAGTTTGTTTTTAAAAGTTTCTATTGTCATTTTGGAAGGCAATGGCGAGTTAGTGTCACGAAAGATACGCTTATTGTTTACTTTTTCCCCAACATCTTTTGTCTTGTGCTTAGGTGATTCCAGTTTGTTGATGTTGTGTTCGGTATGTTTTTCTAGCGGACCTAATGTCATGTGATGATCAGATTGCCAGGGTCTTGTTTTTGAAACATACTTTTTATCAAAGCTATCTCGTCCTTCTTCAAATTGATGGGTGGTTCGTTTGTTGTTCCTGCTTATAACTTTACCACGTGGGCGAACATGCAGTTTCTCGTTTGCTAACTGATCCGGTTTCGTGATGAATGTGTCTCCATCTCTCTTGCTTGACGATGTGTATCTTTCGTCAACCATGCTTTCAGTTTCAGAATCTTCTTCTTGTGATGCTGGAACTATATGTCCCCGATCCTGTAAAAACTCCAATGCTTTTGTGCTACCTCTGTGAGCTAAAACTTTTTTTGTCAAATGATTCAGTTTCGATCTTTTGTCGATTTCGTTAACAGACGTGAAATAACCGGGTTCTGTACGACTAGTATATGGCGTTTGGGAGTTCATAATTACTTGAGATGTATTGTTGGATTCGTTGAATTCTGGGTCGTAGGATTTTACATTCGTCTGTTTTAATGAACTGGGTGTTGTCGATCTTGACCGTACGCTGCTTTCTGAAAGACTGAAAGCAGGGGAAGAAAGCTGCCGGTGTCCACTGTTCCTTGGAGCGTCATGGGAATGTGCCCCTAAAGGATTTCTTGGAGAGTCATAGGATCGAATGTCTGCGTGATTTCTCGGAGAGTCTAAAGAGCGAAGATCTGCAGGAATACTTGGAGAGGCATTAGAACGTGTCCCGAAAGGATTTCTTGGAGAGTCATAGGATCGAATGTCTGCATGAGAGTCACTATAGCGAATATCTGTATGACTCCTTGGAGAGTCATAAGAACGTTTCTCTTCAAGATTCCTTACAGAATCATGGGAGGGAACCTCTGCAGGTCTATTTAGAGAATCATTGGAACGAAGCTCTGCAAGATTCCTTGGCGTACTAACTGTACTTGGAGACCTTGCAAGATTTCTCAGGTCCGAATCTGAACCACTAAGCAGTTTGCTGGACAAACTGGACAGGCTGTCACCTAAAGCATTCAAGTGTGTCTTTAATGAAGAGGTAGGGTGGGGTACGCCGGTGTAGTGACCGGAAGTTTCCGAATACGCGAGAGACGACTGCGGCCGGATGAGAGAGTTTAGTTTTTGCCTCCCTTCCTTGCTGATCTCCACAACTGAGCGGGGCCTAGTTCTTTCAGGATTGTTTATTTCAGTTTTCTTAAAACTGCTGGCACCCGTAATTTTAGGTGGAGAGTTCGCATATGATTTATCCGTCAAATCATTGGCTTCTGTTGAGTTGAAGTACTCAGTGCGCACGGCAGGATCAAACCTTGACGAGGTCAAGGCCGTTTGAGGCTGATGTGCTGAAGGTGTTTCTGGTGGTTTGGATTGGTGATGGCGTCTGATGACGGCCTTTCTGGTTTTGTCGAAGACCGGCTTAGAGAAAAGTTTGGGCATATTCTCGCGGTCTTCAGTAGTGTCAGATTTTATGGAGCGTGTTTTAAACGTCGGTTCTGGATTTTCATTTTTAATGAGCTGATGCTCAATGGACCGAATACGTTCTGACGCCTCATGATGGCCGTTGTACAGAAAATCTTGGTCGTCAGCTTCATACTTGTTCTCAAAATATCCATCCATCCTATGAAAACCATGGCCTCTCTTTTCAAATCTTTCTGATTGATTTCTTCCAAAGCCATCGATATTCGATTTGAATTTTAATTTAAGTTCGTCAATATCGGCATCATGGGTAATTTGTAACTCGTCCAAGTTATTGTCTGAATCGAGATCGCGCGCGGGAGATTTGGCCACAAATTTGAGTTGACTGCCCACTTCCTGGACATCGTCTGAAAAGCGCCGAGCTATTTTTAGCTTCTGGTTAGAGATATCGTGTTTTGACGGGCTGATGAGCGCGCGAAACGCTTTGATTTTCTCGGTGAAATCAAGCTCACCGGAAGTCTCGCGTTGCTTGTCGTCTGTTCTGTGCTTGAGATTATTTTTATCCAAAAGTCTTTGAATTTGTTTTTTGTGAAAGTCGGCCATGTTGGTGAATCGACCGGTTCAACTAAGAACTAGGTCACGTCTGGAAGTTGTAATCTCATGGTTGTGTCAAAACGTAACCCGTTCCATTTACTCCAACCGTGACGAAAAAGTTGGTTGGATGTTGCAGAAGTCACATTTTATCGTGTGTATAATTAGGCCTATATTTTAAATTTACTGACATAGAAACTCTAGAAAAATATTCTCGATGTTTTAATGTAGCTTTTACTGGTTTTGTAACCACTGTGAAGACGAAGCTCGAAATAGGCTGTGATCTATTTTAGCAATGTCATCAGCTCTGAAATTAGAAAAAAAAAAGCGTTACTGTTAACTTGCCTGCTTTGTAAAAAGTCACGCACATCGCAGCGTTTAATTTAACGCACTCTTTGTAACAAATTGTTTGCCGTGTTTATGATATAAAAATATATTATAACATAAAAATATTATTTTGGAAAAAAATACTATCAACGATAACTAATAAATCAAAAAAATTCTTGCCTTTATTTTGTCACGCTCTTAACTTTATCCGCATTAGCTTATAATTCAGTTAATTGCACCAGTAATAAGTCAATTTTACTAGAAACCCCGACATGTAGGCTACGTTTATTTAAGGAAATACGACTACTATTATATATCCTGATCCTAACATAGAAATCTTATCTATCTGTTATATCTCTAATTCAGTCATCTCCTGTTATATTTAGGCACTTTTCCACAAGACCAATTATTAAATTTCTTAAACCTTACACCGAAGTTACATATTAAGCCTATATCAAAACACACAGCACAGAACCCCACTATATGTCTTTGTATTCTGACCCTAAAAGTTCATTTATCAATACAAACGAACCCATTACCTCATGCTATTTACGTATTCGGACCAAATGATCTCGTACTTCATGTGCACATTTAACGCCGGTACACACTTGTTATATCTGTAAACACCGCCCCACATTACAACATGTCCTGTCTATGTAGGGCCTACTAAATGTGTACTGACATGCCTGTGCAAATACACACTTCCACTGTAGCCGTGCTAGCCACTACACACATGTGCCATGCACGGGGCCATTTATCGTTCAAATCGTCTTTTAATAGACTTACCCTGATTGATATATTTGTTAGATCGCTTTCGAAACAGGTGAACAGGTTATAGAAACGTATCGATCGGTTATCGATTAGCTACATGATCGGAGCTGGTCCCTGCAGTAACCTCTTACACAAGACTTAGCAATTTGTTTTCTCATAAAGTCTATGTTGGGGGGGGGGGGGGGGGTGCGGCACACAAGTTGTCAGTTTAGCGGTGTCGTATAGGCTACCGGTAATGACATAATTAAGGTTGATTGGTCAGAAAAAAAGACAATGGTAAGCTAACACATAACGTAGGCTGCACATACAATGATACGGCTAGCCTATAAGGTAAACACAATGACAGCATGGAAACAATGCTTACGTTAACACGTGATTTAAACGTAGGCCTTTAACTCCTACGACGATTAATTGGGTCTTAATCGGCGCCTCATTTATTCAACAAGCAATAGCTTAGCCCTCCCCCGCACTCCATTCTTGGAGGGACCCGAAACCTATTTTAAAAACCATTTTTTTTTTTTAATTTATTTTTTTTCGACATTTTTTTTTAAAACCGTGGCGTAGGTCGTATTGTCTTTCCATTATATTTATAAACAGGCTTTCTGGTCGGCAGAGATATTTCTTGAAAATGCAAATATTTGGCAATGACATCTGTAGTTATTAATATTTTGAATACACCCCATTGTGAGATTAGCTTAGGGCCTTATCAAATCAAAATCCGGCCCCGGTCACCCGATCTCCTTAGGTAATTAAACTCTTTACATAATCAAAGAAACTGCGAACAATATCAGAAGCCTGCAACCCCTGAATTTATTAGCAATAATTAGAGGTTAATATTGATTAGCAGTACCCTAGTTTGCATAGGCCATTGTTGTTATTGGCAATAACGATCTTTAAAGTTTCAGTTAAGTCTCCACGGTTATTTCTTAGTAGTGTTTATTTTGTGAATAATCCGTCATTGTTTGTGATAGCGAGCTACATATACAGAGATTATGGTATGGCTAACTAGCAAGAATGAACATGTGTTAGTTGGTTCAAGATTTGTTAACATATACCAGTAGCAGAAACTGTGCCAACAAAGAGACATAACTCTGATTTTTTTTTTGTCGATAACATTGTAATGATCCGCGCTTGTTGTTGTAAAGTGTGTTGGTAAGGGATCGCATTCCCCAATTTTAATCGGTTACCTGATCCTCCCCAACACCTCTTAGCTCCCACACACACCCCACACCTGTAAGAGTGTATTGGGTGTTTAGTTAATCTTAAAGCTAGAGCTAAGGCAACACAAACATGAGGTCGAAGGGATCTTTAAAAGAAGAAACACGGCGGCAAATATTGACTGGAACTCTGACTACTGGAGCGTGTCGAGACAGGTAGCCTGCAGTCTCGTGGACCGGTAGCCAGTTGTTGTGTGGGCAGGTAGCCTGTAGGCTCGTGGATCGGTAGCAAGTTGGTGTGTGGGCAGGTAGCCAGTTGTTGTGTGGGCAGGTAGCCAGTTGGTGTGTGGGCAGGTAGCCTGTAGGCTTGTAGGCAGGTAGCCTGTAGGCTGGTGGGTAGGTAGCCTGTAGGCTCGTGGGCAGGTAGCCTGTAAGCTCGTGGACCGGTAGCCAGTTGGTGTGTGGGCAGTTAATATAATAGGCTCATGGGCAGGTAACATTCGGGCTACTAAAAGGAATTACGTCATGTCTGGTGTAAATGTGAATAGCCACGGATAAAGCCTAGATTTCACACATTATATATATATATATATATATATATATATATATATATATATATATATATATATATATATATATATATATATAATGTACATGATGTATACTTACACAAACACACACACACATATATATATATATATATATATATATATATATATATATATATATATATATATATATATATATATATATATATATATATTTATATATGCTTATTATATAAATATGTACATAGGCCTAAACATTGTTACTATTACAAAAATATTCATCCCCTTATCAATAAATACATATACAAAATAAATATATGTATTTACAATTAAATATACATATATTGCCTATATATGTATATATACACATATATGTAATTATATATATATATATATATATATATATATATATATATATATATTGAATAAATATATATATTGAATAAATATATATATATATATATATATATATATATATATATATATATATATATATATATATATATATATATATATATATTGAATAAATAACTTACCGACCCATTTGTTTATTACAGAGCCGAACGATACATCAAAGATTATAAGCAACCTTTTTTAAAAAATGCTTTTATAATACAAATTATCTAGCAGATATTAAAATATACGAACCCGAGTTTTGTTTGAAATATTTTTATACCACACGACATAACATGGTGTCACCTGAAGAGCATTTATTCCCATATGAAACCTGATCAGCAGACGTCACGCAGACGATATCCTGTGACCGTACACATGGCTGGAGGTATGCCCGGGCTAACAATTCTGTTCGGTGCCACTTGAATTCCCCTCTTGTGCCAGTCAAGATCACAAATCCAGCTTGTGATCGATCGATCGATAGATCGATAATAAAGTTATTATCACTTAGGGAGAAATTCCTCGATATAGCACTCGGTCGTTGATAAAAAAAAATGTTTTACATATGCGACAAGGAATGTTGCGTTGTACAACAAACCTATTACTGTACAAGTTATCGCATTCGTCGGATTGTCGTTAAATAAATCGATTTTAAACCAATTGTCGTTAAACCAATGTGTTAAACTAATTATTTTGTTTTGCCTTCTTAAGCCAGTAGCCAGAGATTTGGCGGGAGAAGCAGACACAAAAAAGAGCTTATGTAATTACTAGGGAAAACAAAGGGAATATATTACAATAAGTAGTTGTTCGGTTTAAAAAAAGTATAATAATTAAAAATAAGTAGTCTACTCTCTTTAAAACAACTAGTTTATAAAAATTTGACTGTTTAAAAAAACACAGGTCATGTGATTAATTTCTCGTCTGTTTTCACCTTGACTAATTAATGAAATAGTTAGTCGGTAAGTCAAGTCACCTTTTCGAACACGGCTGTCCATTAGCGAGGGGGCGGCGGGTCAGATGAAGTAGAGTTTACCAGTTTTATTGACCTCGGCATATGCAGGGATAGTTTGGTCTGCAATGTGTCCAGCCGCCTCTCCTTTCCCTAACTTGAGCCAGGTACCCATCAGAGCTGAGAGGACTCAGGGACGTCATACAGTTTCGAGATATTCGGGTTAGTGGCTGTTTGCTCTACCACAAGACCAGGTCGTGCTTTAACTAAATGGTACATGGGTGGAAATATGGTTGTATCGGTTGTGTAATAATGGTTTAATAGTAATGTCAAATGTCATGCTACATCATGTGAATGTCAAATGTCATTTTAAAAAAGAATAAAGTGGATAACAGTATTGTCAAATGTCATGTTACATCATGTGAATGTCAAATGTCATTTAACAAAATAATAAAGTGGATAACAGTCTTGTCAAATGTCATGTTACATAACTTGAATGTTGTTAACAGCACTGTCAAATGTCATGTTAAATCATGTGAATATCAAATGTCATTTAACAAATAATAAAGTGGATTACAGTGTGGTCAAATGTCATGGTACATAACGTCAGTGTGGTTAACAGTAATGTCAAATGTCATGTTACATAACGTGAAGTGCTTAAAAGCAATGTCAAAAGTCATTTTAAATAACGTGAAAGTGGTAAAAAATCATCTCAAATGTCATGATGGTACATAACGTGAAAGTGCGGTGATAAGCTGTCTGGAGAGTTGACAACCCCCACCCCCCCGCCAACCCTGGGCCGGGGACCTACTGGGCGTGTGATTTTAGTCTCTTACTGAGACAATGCTAGATGTCTGTACTGGGGTCAAAGGTGACTTATGGGGGAAACTACACACAAGACTTTCTGTATTACAACAAATCTTTGACAGAATTAAGTCACGTGGCAACTAAATCAAGTCACATGACTTCCTGTATGACAACAAATCTATGACAGAATTAAGTCACGTGGCAACTAAATCAAGTCACATGACTTCCTGTATTACAACAAATCTTTGACAGAATTAAGTCACATGGGCTACTAAATCAAGTCACCAGTGTTTCTTCCAGACTTTTTTCTCCGGGGGGGCACTTGAAATCTTCGGGGGTGCGGTAAACTTCCTTCGGGGGGGGGGGCGGACACTGTTAAAAGTATATATTTTCTATATAAATTATATAAATTTCATTTCGTTCGGGGGGGGGGGCGGTAAAAAAATTTCGGGGGGGGGGGGGGGGGGGGCTTCGCCCCCCCGAAGAGATGCCTGGAAGAAACTCTGCAAGTCACATGACTTTCTGTATTACAACAAATCTATGAAATAATTAAGTCACGTGGCAACTAAATCAAGTCACATGACTTCCTATGTGACAACCAATCTATGACAGTAAATGTCAGAGGTCAGATTCAGAATTTACATTTAGAAAAAGCCAAAGTACAACCAAACGATGAAACGCAGTTCAAAAACTGTAACAATGCCAGATGTCCCGTTACAGTTCTAAGCCATTTATTTTCATAATTAGCAGACAATCAATTTTTTTTTTTGCCGCGTCATAATGAGAAGCGTAAGTCGCACGCTTATAACGCAATTTGTCAAGCTTTCTCGAAAAGCTTTCATAAGACATATGTAAGCAAAGTTACTGACATCTTAAAGAAATGTAACTTGGGCCTTTCATTGGTACTCGTCCTAATACGCTTTAAACCATGATAGTTTTATTTTTTGGAGAATTATAGAAGTGATTTTCGCTGGCTCTACAGCTATCAGTTTATTTATTCAACATAGCTTATTCATTATAATTCATTCAACATAACGTATAAAACAATATTTTAAATTGAAATAACCTTGAAGATATGGAACCTATACAGACTTCAGGTACAGAGGGTAATTCTAGATTTTTTAATTTAAATAGTTGGAGCAACGGTATCTCATCAGATGTTCAGTGTTCGTATGACGAGGTAATGAAGGATTATTCTATATGTAATGCCACCATAGACTTGGATAATGATGACTTGATAGATGAAACTATCGAGGCTTACGATGTGGGAAATGGTGAAATAAACGATGGATTTGTATGTGACGATGTTACAGACATAAATGATGATGATAGAACGGATGAATGTGTAAGTAACGATGAAACCACAAATGAAGAAACCTATAACAATGATGTAACAGCCATATATGATGATGAAACAAGGATTGAAACTAGATGTAACAATGATGCAATAAACAGGGCTAATGATGAAACAAGAAATGAAACCATCTACAACAATGATGCAACTGACATTCACGATGATGAAACAGGATATGAAACCATCTATAACAGTGATGTAACTGGCTTTCATGATGATGAAACAACTGATACAGCTGACTATTATAACGATGTAGCGAGCACAGTCAACGGTAAACTAAACGGGAAATCTATAACTCACCTCAACATCTCGCAGCATCAACCAATGTCAGAAGTTCCCGGCAAGCATAACGGCACTGTGATGGGTACGATGTCATCAGACATTATTTTTACATCATCTTCCGACGTCATATTGACACAGATGACAGTATATTCCCTCACTGAAACATCACCGGTCACGTCAGATACAAAAATGTCACAGGTGACGTCATCTTCTGATGTCGAAGCGTCAAATGTGACGTCATCTACTGATGCCGAAGTATCACACATGACGTCATCTACTGATGTCGAAGCGTCAAATGTGACGTCAGCTACTGATGCCGAAGCGTCACAGTCGCCGTATCGTGACGGCAAGCCAGGCCTCGTCCAGCGTGTATTCTCGTGGCGGTCTGTGATTTTTTTACTGCTGCATCTGTCTTTTATCATCAACACCCTGCCCAGGCTAACCCTACCTATAGCCATCGTCTGTATGGTGGGGCCAGCCCGACAGGACAACGTGACGTCAGGTGACCTTAACGTCACGGGGGGTAGTGATTTTCGTAATACGTCACAAACTTCGGTGAGTCTTAACACAGGTATGGTCGTATGAGGGTGGGGTGGAGGGTTGGGGAGGACATTGGCATTGATAGAGGTAGTCGTGTTTGGATTTTAAAACGTAAATGTCAAGCGGCTGGACTAAAGGGGACTTAAGTCGTGAAGATTAAGCTGTGTTGGAAGCAGTGTTTCTACTAGGCATCTCTTCAGGGACCGAAATAGAATTTATTAAAAATTTTTTTTTTTACCAGTGTCCGCCCTCACCCCCGGAAAAGTTAGTACTTCCCCTCCCCCCCACACCGATAATTGAATATTTAAAGTGACCCCCCCAGGAGAAAAAAGTCTGAAAGAAACACTGGATGGGAGGCGATTCTTTTAAACTGGAGAGCTAGGCTGAGGTTGGCTTGATGAATTTCTTAGCTTACACACAGTTTATAATTTCAAGAGCGATATTTCTACCGACATATGTAACAAAAGAAGTGTTGCTATAACTATGAGGAGTAGAGCGCACGACTACCAACCCACACGTATTGAGTTTTATACATGGGCTCGAATCCGTGGAACATTCATGAGCCAGTGGCGTAGCGAGGTCGGGTGTCACCCGGTGCGGCACTTAATGGTGTCAGCCCCCTAGAGGCTTAGCAACCCTTCCCGGGGACAAACTTTCAAACTTTCGAATTGCACCCCCCCCCCCCTCGAACTTTCGATTTGCACCCCCCCCCTCAAAGTTTTCTCTATGTATTTTACTATTTTTGCCTTGGTGTCACCCCCCTAAATGTGTCACCCGGTGCGGTCCGCACCCCCCCCCCCCCCCCGCCCCTCCCCTCGCTACGCCTCTGTCATGAGCACACCCAGCTCTAATGGGTACCTAACCAGAATCGCTCTTTGTCACTTTACTGTCATCCCCCCCCCCCCCCCAAAAAAAAAACACAAAAAACAAGTTAAATGTAAATTACTTCTAATGCTGAGGTTCGAACCCAGTTAATTAACCCATTGTTTCTGCCCTCTGCCAGAGATCCTACGAGTTCGACTGGGACTCTGACACAGTCGGTCTCAGCCTGTCAGCCATCACCTTCACGGCATGGCTGGCACCTGTCTTCACAGACTTCCTGTCTGCTTACCTGGGAAACAAGGTCACCATGACCTGCATAAGTCTGGCATCGGCCTTGACCACAGTCATCTCCCCTCTGGCCGCAAGGTCCAGCCCGTACTTCCTCATCGCCATCAGGGCCTTGTCTGGACTTGTTATGGTGAGCTGTTGGGTTAGCCGTACCCCCTTATTGTGTAGCCTTACACCTACATATCTAGATACTAATTAAAGTCCAATATATATTTCACTAAAGTCTTAGGAATATTTTTTAAAGCAATAAAGTATTTCTAGATTATTTCTATTACAAACATTTTAGATAACTGTATGAAAAGCTGTATTTGAGAACTGCAAATTACATTCTATGAAGCACATTAAAACAATTTATAATTACTGTTTATGTCCAGTGTCTGAGGAACTTACTTGTTTTTTTAATTAACATTTTGTCTTATAGGGAGGGAATAGCCCCATTGTGTCTGACACGATAGCGTGGTGGACCCCAGAACCGGAGAGGTTAACTGTGACAACTTTAACATACTCAGGTAAATGTAAAAACTTTAACATACTCAGGTAAATGTGACAACTTTAACATACTCAGGTAAATATGACAACTTTAACATACTCAGGTAAATGTGACAACTTTAACATACTCAGGTATATGTGACAACTTTACTTAGGTAAATGTGACAAGTTTAACATACTCAGGTAAATGTGACAAGTTTAACATACTCAGGTAAATGTGACAAGTTTAACATACTCAGGTAAATGTGACAAGTTTAACATACTCAGGTAAATGTGACAACTTTAACATACTCAAGTAAATGTGACAAATTTAACATACTCAGGTAAATGTGACAACTTTAACATACTCAGGTAAATGTGACAAGTTTAACATACTCAGGTAAATGTGACAACTTTAACATACTCAGGTAAATGTGACAACTTTAACATACTCAGGTAAATTTGACACCTTTAACATACGCAGGTAAATGTGACAAGTACATACACAGGTAAATGTGACAAGTTTAACATACTCAGCTAAATGTAACAAATTTAACATACTCCGATAAATGCTACATCTTTAACATTCTAATGTAAAGGTGACAACTTTAACATACACAGGTACATGTTTTTTTTTTACATTTAATGTTGTTTACTAATATTAGTGTGAGTTTTTTTTCGTGTTAATTGTATAACTCATGTAAACAAGACACTCAACAGGTGTGAATGTGGCTGGAATTGTGACATTTTTCATCGCTGGTTTTCTTTGTTCAATCCCACTCGACAACGGCTGGCCGTTCGTATTTTACATTTTTGGTGAGGAATATTATAAGAAATGTATTGAAAGCAGGGGCGTAGCGAGGGGGGGGGGAACATATGTCCCCGGGCGCCGACCTTAGGGGGCGCCAAAATGGGTTGGAAAAGTAAATTGAAAGGTTGAGGGGGGTAGAAATTGAAAGTTTGAGGGGGGTGTGCAAATCGAAATCTTGAGGGGGGGGGGGTGCAAATCGAAGGTTTGATGGGGGGGGGGGGGGGGGTGGTGGTGGAAATTAAAATCTTGAGGGGGGAGGGGATGTGCAAATCGAAAAGTTTGTCCCCGGGCGCCGGGAAGGGTCGCTACGCCTCTGATAGAAAGAACTAAAAATATATGTGCAGCATTTGCATTTATCTGATTAAATTAATTTTAACGTAATTTTCTAGCTTACTAATGAATGTTGATGATATTGATCCCTGTTTTTAGCAAAGTATTTACAATTTATTTACCATTTTTAAATTTCACACAGGGGCCGCAACTGCTATTTATACAATTTTCTGGCATTTCTTGATCGCTCAGAAACCGGAACTCCACTCTTTTGTATCTAAACGAGAAACAGATTACATCATCTCACAACGGCTGGCTAAAGCGAGAACAGGAACAGTAAAGGTGGGTGAGACTCAAATGCTTATTCTTCGCGTTTAAATGTCGTATTGTTCAGGTGAGGTAGAGTATACATGATATTTTTTTTTTTACTGAAACAAGAATATAGGAAATTATTTGGCTAAATTTATCTAATAAAAATAACCACTCGATAACAACTGAGGTTAAATTCTACCGCCAGTTACATTTTTGTATAATGTCTAATCACATTATTTAATCTCACGGTTGAATGAATCTATAATATAAACGGCCAGGTAGTGTGTCAGTCAGTCTGTTAGTCATCGCTATAAGATTCTGGAACCATAATAGGGTCTATTTATGTAACGATTTAAATGTATTGATCGTCGGCAAAGTTTTTACTCTTTTGCATACGTCAACAAAAGAAAGTGAAGAGAATATTAACTACACGCACACTGCTAAAACATCTTACGAATAAATTTCAAAAAATATTTTCGCTTGAATGGTTAGAAAAATGGGTTCATTTTAATAACAGTAGTGTCGAATAAAACAAATCAATTAAATTTTTTTATAATTATGCCAGAGTAGGTAATTTTTTAAAAATTCAACTCGCGCTAAATATTGCTATTTAAGTTATTTTTTTTTCATTCCTACCGCATTGATTATTACATGTTAAGGCTCATAATAAAAAATACTATGTTAAGGTTATTTTTTATTATTTTCTGATTAGTCGGCACAAAACATTCAATGTCACTGTCTCACCACCCAGTTAAACTTTAAAATTTTTTATCATCTTAGTTTCCCTTTGCTACACAGGACACACGGGGAAAGAAAACGCTTTTAACCTTTGCCAGTCTCTAGCAATTTACTGCATAGTTCTCAAGATAGTTCTGCTTCATCCCTTTGTCTTTTCTGCTGTGCGCCTTTAGGCATCCCTTGGCCTTCCCTATTTACTTTTCCTTAAGAAATTCAGTCAAGCACTATTTATTTTTGTGATATTATGCGGACTGATTCTTAAAACTTAGCTCGTCCAGCGTCATCTTCTTTGTTTTTAATTATTTCGGAAACAGTTTCCACTTTTATTTTTCCAAATAATCTACCTACTTTGGAGATGGTCTTGGGCAAGTGGATGCCTTTTATCCTTCGCAGGCAGAAAATTTGTAAAGGTTCCAGTGATCTGTTGGTAGCGGTTTATACTTTCCAGCATTCGTTGACATACAGAAGGATGCTTAGTATATTACTTTTAAAAGCCTGCACTTGATCTTTGATGAGATTTGCTTCGACCTTCATATTTTTTGCATCGTTTCTTTTGTTTTATAAATGCGAATTTTAATTTCAGTCTCCTTCTTAATTGATATCTTTAGCAAAATATACTTACAAACATTAGTATATCAACGCTAATTAAAAAGTCACCTATTACGCCGTTGACTCAATGCAGTTTATTTTTATCCATGCAGTCAGTCAAGCGTGAACGACCGCCTTACAAGAAAGTGTTCACGTCGGTTCCAGTCCTTGCCTTCATCATCGTGGCCAGCATCCACTACATGAACATCATCGTCTTCTTCACCTACATCCCCGTCTACTTCTCTAAGGTGCTGGGCTTTGATGCCGAGACCGTGAGTACACGTGTCTTCTGTATCTTAGATAAACTCACAACTCGGTATTTATGGTGGGGAATAGGTTTAGACAGTGGCGTATTAAGGTCGGGTGTCACCCGGTGCGACACTAAATGGTGTCACCCCCCAAAGGCGTAGCGACCCTTTCTTCCCTCGCCCGGGGACACACTTTCAATTTTCGACTTGCACCCCCCTCAAACTTTCGATTTGCACCCCCCTCCCCGTTAAACTTCGGTTTGCACCCCCCTCCTCCAACCTTGTCGGGATTTGTCAAATTTGCTCTTAAAAAATTTTTTTACACTGGTATTAATCACTTAATTAAGTGGAATTATCATTTCTCTTTATATATTTAGCTATTTTTTGCCTTGGTGTCACCCCCCTAAATGGTGTCACCCGGTGAGGTCCGCCCCCCCCCGCCCCACCCCTCTCGCTACGCCACTGGGTTTAGATTGATAGATTTCCTCTCCTTTTAAATATTAAATTCAATAAATAGGTGATGCAAAGCTATTCGTTGTCTAGTTTGAGAAATTTTATTTAAAAAAAAAATGGAACTGATTTATGGGGATACTATTTTAGCAGGAAACACACTTTTACTTGGCTATTTCCACATTCTGATAAAAAGTGGGTTTAATTGTCACTCAGTCCAACAGTTTAGTACACACCTAACCTACCACCAATGCCTGTGCTACATATGTTTGATATTGCTACACACAGACAGGTGTTCTGGTTTCCGTCATGTCAACGTGTCGTCTGGTCGGAGCGCTCGTCTGGACAGCGGTCATCAATAAACTCATGTCACGTGATGGTATGACCAGAAATAAATGCAGGAAATGTGTAGCAGGTGCAGGTGAGTGACCTACATCCGTCATATGTTGATACAACAGGTGAGTGACCTACATCCGTCATATGTTGGTACAACAGGTGAGTGACCTACATCCGTCATATTTTGCTACAACAGGTGAGTGACCTACATCCGTCATATGTTGGTACTACAGGTGAGTGACCTACATCCGTCATATGTTACTACAACAGGTGAGTGACCTACATCCGTGATATGTTGGTACAACAGGTGAGTGACCTACATCCGTCATATGTTACTACAACAGGTGAGTGACCTACATCCGTGATATGTTGGTACAACAGGTGAGTGACCTACATCCGTCATATTTTGCTACAACAGGTGAGTGACCTACATCCGTCATATGTTGGTACTACAGGTGAGTGACCTACATCCGTCATATGTTACTACAACAGGTGAGTGACCTACATCCGTGATATGTTGGTACTACAGGTGAGTGACCTACATTCGTCATATGTTGATACAACAGGAAATGTATAGCGTGTGCAGGTGCATGAACTGAATTCCACATATGTTGATACACCAAGAAATATAGAGCGTATTTAGGTCTAAATATACTGGTCTTAACAAAGTTTTAAAAAAACATCAACCATAATAAAAAAAAATTAATTTATATAATTTTCACTCTGCTGAGTGATATATCCGACTTTTAAAATAATCTCTTAATTTACTATAATCCGAATTATTTTAATTCCTTCTACTATAAATTTGAAAACACTATTTCTTATGCTGCATATAAAAATGTATTGATAAAATAGAAAAGGTACAAAAGTACAACTACCCCTTTGGACCTGATGGTCAATTGAACAGATGAAGTAGAGTTCATCTATTCACACGACCACAATCTATGAAGTGCTGATTTGTCAGTACTATTCCCAGCCTCAGCTACTATCCCTAATGTGAGCCAGGTACCCATAATAGCTGAGTGAACACAGGGACTTTCTACGGGCGCGAGTCCGAGACCAGAACTGGAGACTTTCGAGTTATCCATTGAGCGCTCTACCACCTGGCCTCGTCGTTGTATCGATACACAAGAGTCCCACAGAAATGTAACACGTACACTAAATGTTGAAAGGGGCATTACAAGATGGCACCAGTGTTGATAGGGCTCATCCATAAATGACGTCACGTTTTTTTGACGATTTTTACCTCCCCCCTCCCCTCCGTCACACGTCGTCACAAAAAGCCAGACCCCCCTAAAATGATGTCACACCTCAGCCTACAACCCCCTCAAAATTGCAGTAGAATTTTTTTCAAAACATCGATATTTTTCTAAAATCTTGTCTGAACTCTGTCAAAATAGAGTATTTTAATCAATTCCTATTAATGTATTAAAACAGTTTTCTAAAACGCGAAATAACGTCTAAAATTCGTTTTCTAACATTGCCTGTTTATAATGCAAAAGTGTGACGTCGCACCATCTGAAACTCCCCCCTCCCCCTCATCACACACCGTCACAAAATTACGGACCACACCTCGAGTGCGACGTCATTTCTGGACGACCCCATAGTGAAAAAAATGACATCCTTATTTTTGTACTGACTGCCTCGTCTCTTGCAGGTGTTCTATTGGGCACCAGCGCGCTGGTGTGTGTGGCTGTCTTCCAGACCACCAATAGATGGCTGACAGTGGTGCTGCTGATTGTCACCATGGTGGGACAGTGTTTCGCGGCTGTCATCATCCCCGCCCTCCCCCTAGATATGGCTCCCAGGTACCTACCGTAGAAACTGTAATGTTGTTGTTATGAGTTCTTATCATGGGTGTGCAATAGGCCTACTCCAAACTTAGGTCTTGAAATACAAACAATAGTATCAAAAGAAGTAGGAAAAGGCTGGAAGGATCAAAATAAACCACACACAACAAATGTTACACACACTTTGTGATCTAACCTATGTGTCTTCTACTTGCAGGTATTCAGGTTTTATTACAGGTGTAGCGACCTCAATCGCAGGGTTGGCGTCTATCCCAGGACCCCTCATAGTGGCACAACTCACCCCCACGGTAAGTTCTAGTGTATTCTAAACATTTGGTAATATAATTTATGTAACTCTTAGTCTCTTAGTCGCAGTTTCTAGAGGCTTCTGTGTCGTAGACTGCTTGTGTTTTCATAATTAAAAAAAAAGAATTTAGTTTAATCTTTCTTACTGTCTTCAAGAGCAATGGGCTCGTAAATTATGAAGCTGGAGTAGAGTTCATGTGTTTCTGTGATCATGGTGTATGAGAGAAGAGTGTGGTTAGTTCAAAACTGACTAATTTAAGCAAGGTACCAATCAGAGCTGAGTGGACTCAAGGATGTACCGATTATTTAACTAGAACCGATAGTAAAACTCGGCTTAGTCCACTCATACATACTTTGGTTATCCTACTATTAAAGTTGTGATAATTGAAAAAAATCTGCAAAAATTTTATTTTACCTTTAAACCCAGAACTCTCCAGAAGAATGGAGGACTGTATGGCTGACCATGTCGGCACTATTTGCCAGCGGCTGCATCATCTTCATCCTACTTGCACAGGCGACACTCCAACCGTGGGCCAACGACGAACCCAAACAAAAAAGTAGTCCCCATATCTTTGCGCCGCTCGCTTCAATGGGCCGGCGGCTCTCTGCTTTCATTGGTGCCCCTCCGCGCGTGCTTGCTATGATTGGACAGGACGTTGGCCCAGCACAAGGGGTAGACAGACAGGATGCACGAGCTTCATCCAACCAAAAAGGCGTCAACCTATAAAAGTTATTTTTAACTCAACTCGCGTGAACAACACTCGCTAGCAAGGGATACAACTAATGAACAATACTATATTTGAGTTACCTCTCTTTGATTAGCCGTACTCCAATTTAAGATTATAAAAATACTTAGACCAAAATCCTTTCTTTGTTGACACCATTCATTATCCCCACAAATCCACAACACACAATTAACACACCCTCCTCTAAAATATCCAAGCCCACCTGAAGCCCACGCCCCTCTAAATTCAAAAGTTACAAGCCCAAGTTTTATATCAAACCGATTGAAACCCTCTTCAGAAACCCTCAAAGCGTGAAACACATGAGACAAAGAGGTCAAACATTGTAAATGAAACATGCGTAGTAGTTACCAAGCAAGCTGATTGTAAAACTAATCAATTATTAGTTTAATCAAGTATAGAAGTAATCAATTAGACCTGGCTCAAAACATCCGATACTTTGTCAAAGAAAACACCAATAAATTTGATACTTACGCAACTTCTTCTCATTTTGTTTTTTCGCTGTTTGAAAAAATAGACAAAATAAAGTATTAAAAAATAACATTTTTAATGAGAAAATGTACACCTTTGCTAGATAGTTAGTCAGATAATCGAAAAAACAAGAGATGCTTCTATTTATGTGTACAGGAGATACTTTTTTTTATATATACAAGATATGATTTTTTACTGAGATTTACCTATAGAATTATGTATTCACAAATTAGTTATGTGGTAATGTTTGAAAACATTTCCAAATATAAACAAGTACATGAACATATTTAAATGTGTGTGGGTGTGTGCGTTAGTCTGTTATATAATTCAAATTTACAAAAGTTTTAATTACAAGAACAAAAAAGGTAAACAATGATTTGTCGATCAAATGAAGGTAATCAAGATTAAAGAAAGACAAAAATGGAATTTTTACTAGTTTAGTCTTAAACGTTTGTACAGTTTGTTTGGGAATTTGTTACAATGCGTACAGCGTCAGAGATTAATTGAAAGTATTAACAACAAGTAATAAATACAATTTTGTATAACATGAATAAGAGCAGGCTATGGATAGCTCAGCTTACACATGAGAATACAATCAAGGTTGAAATTCATGTGAACAAGTAGGATAACAGCTATAGGGTAGTGATGAAATGAGTTGATGGATGATCTTCTAACTACGATGGAACAAGCTCTATTTTTGTAGAGCTGATTGGCAGAAGTGGTTACACGTCTGACTTAAGGCATGGAAGGCGAGGCGATTTGGTGCCGTGTGGAATGGTAGGTTCTGATTCCCCTTTGGGTTCTGATTCCCCTTTGGGTTCTGTCTGTTCTGTCTTTACTTGGACTATATTCTGTACCTTTGTCTGCCCTTGGCGTTGAAATATCACTTTATGTTTATATTGCTATTTTGGTTGATCTTCTAACTACGATGGAACAAAAGTTTTTGATGAAATGAATTCATGGTTGATCTTCTAACTACGATGGAACAAAAGTTTTTGATGAAATGAATTCATGGTTGATCTTCTAACTACGATGTAACAAAAGTAAGTTTTGGTGGAATAAAGGATGAATCTACTTGTAGAGCTAATGTAATAAGACGAATGATTAGATGTGGTAAGAAACCACCTAAATTCAATAAAAACACATGCTTACACCATACTGGAAACAAATTATCGTATTCACAGACATACACACACGCAGACATTCGGACAAAATTGGAAAACTATGTTTTTCCGACTAAGGGAGGTGTAAAACGTCGAGATTTATGAAAATCTCGATTTCAATTTTTTGCACGATTACAATACATCCTCTATACTTTGTATACGAGAAAGTAAAAAGGAAAATAATTCGCATAAAAAGGCAACATAAAGGCTTTGTGATTTTATAAAAATGTTCAATGACCTTATAATAAGAAACTGACAGATAAATGGACTTCAGATTATGACATCACCAAGGTGAGTTCAAAGTTAACGAAGATTAGTGTGACGTTGTCTTCTGATGCCGAAAACAGTGCAACTGTTGTCATCTATTGGTTCTAAAATGTGTCTTTTGTCAGAAAGTCTCAGATACATGAAATGATAGTGCCATTACTATTCCCAGCCGCCTGTAATGTTACAAGCGTGAGTCAGGTACCCATCAGAGCTGAGTGGACTGAGTCCTGCAGATATAATCGGGACCAATATCCGAACTCGAGACTTTCGGTTCAGCAGTCGAACGCTCTACGCCTCGACCACACCTTCCAACCGACGTAATGAGTACTCAAACTAAAAAATTCCAAATTCATCGAAATGAAACAGTTAAAAATAAGATTTGCGTTTTATGTTCCTTACATTTGACCATTGTGTTTTGATATGTACAGCCTAGTTAATGTATATGTATATTGTACTTTGACCACAGCAAGAAATGCGATGTTCGTGAGATATGCCTTGTAGAGGGAGGGGCGCCTCCCTGGTAAGGCGTTAACTAGTACAAGGGGAGGCGCCAAAACTTTAACGTAAAATATACAGACATATACAGTGCCGCAGCGAGGTCGGGTGTCACCTGGTGCGGCACCTAATGGTGTCACCCCCCAGAGGCGTAGCGACCCTTCTCGGGCACAAACTTTCAATTTTCGATTTGCACCTCCCCCCCCCCCTCAAATTTTCGATTTGCACCTCTTAAAAGACTATTTAACACTCGAATTAATCGCTTAATTAAGTGGAATTATCATTTTTCTCTATATATTTTGCTATTTTTTTTGCCTTGGTGTTACCCCCTAAATGCTGTCCGCACCCCCGCTCCCCCCCTCGCTACGTCACTGGACATATATATATATATATATATATATATATATATATATATATATATATATATATATATATATATATATATATATATATATATGTCTGCAATATTAATAACACATTTGAAATCGTATTTGTGGTGGGAGTGCGCATTGCTGATAACCGAGCAAAGTCCAGAGTTCGGACCTCCGCGAGGCTTGTTTGCTACGCACGGCAACCCAACTAGGAGAGAAAACTCCGATATTAAACAGGAGTGGGGTCCCTTAGGTGAAATGATTACTAAATATGTTTGTTTAGGTTCGCCTGCGACACAAACGATGCACAATTGCTTGCGTAACGATTCTCCGTTGGGCCCAAAGGAGAGTGTAAGGAGAGTGGTCAACTTGCTGTCCAGGCCTTCCCCAACGATTACCAAACCGCACTAATCGCATCGTCTATAAGACAAAATATTTATTTATTTATTTATTTATTATTATTATTATTATTATTATTATTATTATTATTATTATTATTATTATTATTATTATTATTATTATTAGTGTTAGTGTTAGTGTTAGAGTTAGTGTTAGTGTTAGTGTTAGTGTTAGTGTTAGTGTTAGTGTTAGTGTTAGTGTTAGTGTTTGTTAGTGTTTGTTAGTGTTTGTTAGTGTTATTATTATTATTATTATTATTATTATTATTAAATCACTATTTTTGTACATTCCGACACACTACAGTTAAAATTATTAAATGGTATTAGTTACTTCCCATACATAAAATTAAAAAACACAGGGGAAAAAAACCTATACACGTTTGCCAAACACTTTCAGCATAAGTAGATTATTAACAACAACAAAAGGTAAAATGCAAATTATTATTAGTATATTGCTAACATAATAATACTAAAATGCGTATTTATATACATCATATATTATCTTTATATTTCATAAATTACTTGATAATCATTGGCTTAAAAAAACAACAAATAAACCAATTTTTAGAAGCTTTATGTTAAACCAATTTTTTACCTGACTTACTAACTTCAAATGGCTAATGGCTATAGTTTAATAAGCAAATTATTGTTGTCTTGAGCTTCAGAAAAACGAAATCAATTTAACCAGTGAGATTCTATTCTCCGAAAGATCCCTCAAGTATCTAACAAAGAAATATTTAAAGAAACACAATCTGAGAGATTGGTTGCGTGTGGTAGCTTCCTCAAAAGAGGCCTTTGAACTGAGATATTTCCAGATTAATCAAGATGATGAAGAGGAGGAGGAAGATTAAAGTCATTTGTAATGAATTGAGTAATAAATAGTATCAGTCAAAAAAAAATACAAAAAAAAAAACTCAAAAAAAAAACCACCATTTATCATTTGTGATTCAGTTTCCTATTGTTGCTTTTTGTGTATTGTTTCATTTATACAGCTTACAAACATTGTAAAGCTATCATTTGTTTCTATTTTAAATTAAAAAAAAATACAGAAACACACGAACTCACACGCTGTATGTAGAGCATCAGAGCGTTCAGGTCACGCAACATTGCTCCTGATGTGTGGGCCACCGCACCCAACCAATCCCCACCCCCTTTCAACCCATGCCGCTATGACCCCGCCCACCCCAGCGATACAGCGCAACATTCTGACATAATGAAACATTTTTTTTGTAAATTTTATTATTGTATTAATTTTTTATGATGTCAGTCAGGACAAGTTCATTTATTTTATACATTTGTTGTTTACACATGTATCACTTTTTTTTTTAAAAAGCGAGGCATTTGAGATGTACATTACTAAGCAGAATACCATTTAAAATTTATTATGTGAGTATAGGGGATTCTTTCCCTTTTTTTTGGAAGTGATCAAAAAGTTAAACTGTAATCTGGAAATGTTGTTATATTTTGTCATTTGTTATATTTAACCGCTTATAATTGTTCCCCTTTTGGTTATTCTTTCGATTTGAACATATCAATTTAACTCCAACATATAATTTGCCATTATGTAAAGTATTATCAACCTACCAGTGTAAAATATGTTGTAATTTGTTTTATGGTAAATAAAAGTTTAAAAAAAAATTATTGTTGTCTTATTAGTTTTAGCAGAGTATTACTTTTTCATACTGTTAGGGATCATTTCTAAAGTTGGTCTTGCCGGGACGTTGAGCAAATGCACCGAGTCCTCATCTCCATGCACTAGAAATGGACTATGCAACTATCACGAAAGTCATCAATGGGGTTGCGCCCATTTTTGTTCCCTCTAGGTCGAGAGATCCGGAGAGGAGCCACCCGGACTACGGTTCGGGTGGCTTAATGAAAACTTGGGCCCAATCCCTTTCAGATATCAAGACAACAATCACAATAGACCAGTCTGATGAAATAGCTCCTGAGCTCTTCGACTCGCCTACAGTAATTCAAGTCACCATCCAATCAACCAACCACCAGAACATCCCTGGTCACCTCTTGCGCAATATCATTAGCCCACACCAGATCCTGCTGCTCAACTATGGACGAGGGGATACCTGGTACTTCTCGTCCAACGAGTTTGATGTAGCGGATCTGGACGGCACCACAAAAACACACGACCCATACACTTTGAAATTCGACAGATACCACAAGGACAAAATCATCGGAACCCTTAGATGGGTCCCGCCAGCCCTGAGCAACGAAACACTGATTAAGGCTCTGCAAACAGTCAGCAAATCTACACCTACAATAACCACAATCCCGCACACAAACAATCGCAGATTCACCATCCAGAACGACAATCCACAACACATCCCACACTACATCCAAATTACATACAAAGACACAACACGTAATATCCTCATCGCACTGCCAGGAAGACGCCAAGTCTGTCAGGTGTGCGGCTCGGACAGACACTGGACCAACCACTGCCAATCATCAACACCAGAGTCAACACCCAATGTTCACCTGTCAACAATACAGGAACCAACTCAACAACCATCCTCACAGACAATTTTAACAGAACCACCTAGAGCACCACCCACACCGCAGCAAACATTGGTAACCCCTAACCCAGGGGTCGGCAACCTGCGGCTCGCGAGCCACATGCGGCTCTTTTGATGTCAAGATGCAGCTCTCCAGCTCCTTGCACAAATACTAATAATCTTAATAAAAAAATAAAATATTTGAAATAAAAAAATGTTAGTGGCTCTTTAAAACCAGGGACATTTTGAAAATTGTAACTTTTGGCTCGTCCGCTTCAAAAGGTTGCCGACCCCTGCCCTAACCTGTCGCATCAAAAAGCGATCCCAAGTACGGCTTACCCGAAGTCACCAACTACATCAACAAAAATAAAAAACACTGGAGAAACACAAAGCCCAGATTCAGAAATAGATAACACCACGTCAATGAAAAGAAAAAATGAAATCAGCCCCACAGAACAAGGAAAATTAACAAAAAAACTCGCGAAACAAATCTTCGATCGCCTGACAAACACCTTAGAAACCCAGCCGCAACAAGAAACTACCACTGAACCAATTCAAATTCCCAAACCTGTAACTCCTGGAAAAGACAAGAGCTGCGGTTATTGCTTTCACAGTTTCAGTACTGGCAGTGAGTGTAAAACACATACAAAAACTTCCCATCCTGATACGAGTAAATGCCCGCATTGCAACAATCTGATCAAAAGCAGAGGAGCAATAAAGCACCACGTACTAAAACACCCTGACACCGCTGTCTTCCAGTGTGGATACTGCCTAACAAGTCTATACACCAAATACGACATAGAAAAACACCTCAACGACCAGCACCCCGACAACGACCCCTGCCACAATCAAATATTCTACATCCTTAACCCAGACAGATCCATTTCTTACATATATGCAGACGACAGAACATAAACAGCGAGAAGGACAACTCTTCAAATATGAAACGCTGTACTCACCACTTAAACAAGTTTTGTCAATCCCTCCTCATCCGGATTCCAACACTATCATTTTACTTTAACCCCTTTTACTGATTATCCCTTAAAATTTTGTATAACAACATATATAAAACAAATATGATAAACATGTACATGCTTATTATTAATACGCTCATCCGGACAAAATGGTTTCATTAGATGATAAAATTTAGTAAAAAAGGTGTATACATTTGTAAATTCATCTTGATATGTTTTTTTTAAGAACATTTAGAAAAATGTAAAATATGCTGATGTTGTTGCACTTGTTTTAAATTGCAAATAAAAGTAAAAAAAAAAAAAAAAAAAAAAAAAAAAAAAAAAAAAAAAAAAAAAAAAAAAAAAAAAAAAAAAAAAACAAAAAAAAAAAAACGTTGAGTTGAGCAAAATTGAACGGCACGAAAACCATGATGACGAGATTCAGTCACTTCCTCTGAGCGAAAGAAAAAAAAAGAAAAAAGAAAAAAAAATTATTGTTAGCTGTGACGGAGTGGTCTAGCTGTAGAAAGCTGGACTACTAACCCGAAAGTCTTGAGTTCGAATCCGGGTTCAAGTCAGCAGACGTTAGGGAAAGTAAAGGCGGCTGAGCCTAGTGCTGAGAGGTCACAGAAACATTTCAAGAGCTTCCCCCCCCCCCCCCCCCCCCCCGGAGAAAAAGTCTGGAAGAAACATTGGTCGAGATGTGTAGGGCTAGGCAACAGTTGATAATAAGTAAAAGAACGGACAGATAGGTAGATCTAGGAAATGGTAGACAGTAGTAGTAGAGAGTATAGAATAGGCTAGTTGGGTAGGGAATTCATTTGATTGTTTAATAAAGGACATTAATCTTTTGGATCGGACTTGTGTGTGTTAATTCCAAACTATAACCAGGCTGGTATTATCTTCATCATCCCCACTCACACATCTGGGTGGTTGTTGTTTATCCCCCCTTCACAACCCCCATACCATGTAATCATCATAACTGCATTACCTGGTCCCCAGGCCCCCACCCCTGTGTTGAAATACTATAATAAAAAATAAAAATAATAATTCCTGACACCCATCCCCTATACCCCTATGACAGGGGTCGGCCCTAAATCGAATCAGCCGCGTCCTCCGGCGTCTCTGCAAGGTGCGATTTGGCGCCCAGTGCTATCCCACGAGTACTACGCGCATACGTTAGTTTTATGGAGCACCCTACAATATTGATAATAAGGCACACGACTTTCGAAGATTAAACCGAGTTAGGGGCTCTACCTAATGCCACTGCGATAGTGTAATCTGTTCACGAGAGCGCCACTTTCCGTCCTCGACACTTATGCGTTGAGTTAGTAACAGTGAAGCACAGGTATTGTTTACATTTAAATAACTCAGTTTTAGAAAACAAGGAAGTAGGCTTCATTGAAATTGGAAGTAACTAAATATTCTAATAAAATAACGAGTGTTTATTGTTTATAATTTATATTTATTATCATATCGTTCATACCGAGTGTTGCAGACTAATATTTTTTATTAGTTTCAAGTATACTATTATCGTCCTTAACGACCTAGTGTTTTAAAGAAATATTTTCAGTGGCAGCATTGGTACTGTCGAATTCACAAATTATGAATTACTGAAAAGTAGAAAATAAAACAACTAAAGAGCGGCGTATGATACGCCGCGGGCCGGCTCGTTATTATTATTTGTACATGGAGCTGAAGAGCCTCACCTCGACATCAAAAGAGCCGCATGCGGCTCGCGAGCCGCAGGTTTCAGACCCCTGCCCTATGATCTTTTCCCTGCTCCTATGATCTCATTACGACTCCACCCACCTTACCACTAGCGTCGAACTGTTTTTTCTCCTCAAATGTAGCCATATATTCTCTGCTGTCAATGTATTATCTTAAATTATTTACTCCAACCCAACACGGCTTTTGTAAACTTGAGATGAACTTAGACGTCCAGACTTTGTACTCCACATACACTTCGCTTGCTTCACGTCTGCCCACCCCTACCCCATACTCAGCAACCACACAACCTATAAACATTGTTAAGACATAAATTATTGAACCAGAACCCTCACATATCCCCACCCCCCATTTCAATGTTTTTGACCCCATAACCCATCCTCTCACTCAACTCTGAATTTATCACTAGCACACACTTATGTTTATTACCTCCCTGTGTACACATTCTATATAAATGTTGTTAAAGATGGTCTAAACAGCATGTCTATTTATTTTTTATATGTATAAATTTGTAAACCCATCTTCAATCTTTTTTAACATGTACTATTATAACTTTTGTAAAATACTTAGGTTTCATTACATGTTTGAAATAATGTAAAATATGTTTATGCTGTTATACTAGTTTTGAATTGCAAATAAAAGTATTTTTAAAAAGTATTTTAAAAATTCCATTTAAAAAGTGGTGCCTTATTATACATTTAAAGAAAATCGTTTACTTTCTCATTTTTAGTGCATAACTAGACCACCAATAATCTGTTGGATAAATGTGGAAATAGGGGTCTAACGCTTGTTAGACGATTTTTATCTTCCCCTCCTTCTCCCCAACTGTCATACATCGTCACAAAATGCCAGACCTCCCCCCCACCCCTGTCTAAAAAAAACGTCGTACCCCAGCCAACATGCACCGATTTTGGCTGAGCACTGTGCTGACCACGCCATCCCTTCAAATGCCGAGGTCACAAAAACAGGTGAACTCTTCTTCACCTGCCCCTTGTCCTGCCAGGCAACTTTATCATACACATCTATAAACAAGGAAACCATTAACACTGACATGATGTGTTTGGAGGTCAAGTATCAAGGCTTCGACCTCCCTACCCCATCGCTATTTCACCCACCACTGTGTAAAAAATCCAGTAAAGTAACTAAAATCATTGAAATAAACGACCAACATTGATTTGATAACACACATATTTAAGTCCAATTCCCACCCCACTCATTTTTTCCTTAAAAAAGCCCAATCTCAGGAGCTATATCACTGATATATCAAAAACATGAACCAAAAGTAGGTTAATCAGTAATGCGTTGATGCCGTCAAAAATGGTGAACAAATTAATTAGAGTTTCTAAGACTGTGAATTCTATATATTGTATGCGTAGCATTTCTGCACGTTATTTTAAGCCCGTTTGTTAATGTTGATTTCGAATAAACTGAATTATTGTCATTTTCATGGGGAGTATTTTTTTACACCAACAAGTAGTATTTATATATATGTATATGTATTTACATACATATGTATATATATATATATATATATATATATATATATATATATATATATATATATATATACATACACTTTTTATTGAATGTAAATTAGTTTTATTGATATTTAAATTTAGTTTTATTTATATTTAATTATTTTATTATTTGTACCTAGTTTAAGTTATTAGCCTTTAGATAGGTTTACACGATTTTACAGTGAATCATGCTTCTTAAGGCATGTCGTAACATTCAGTAGTAAACGACTGACCGACACACTAATTATCATTAATTAGGGGATGTTAGAATGTGTCACAGAATTGGTATAGTTAATTTTTGCGAGTCTTTAATGATTAAGATCGATTTATTCCGTGTTTATTTATACATCAGGGTTTAAAAGTGGGGTTTAAACCTGACGTAACATGTGAATAGTGGGGTTCAAACCTCAGTTACATGTAAATAAAAGGGTTCAAACTTGACGTATCGTGCGAGTGGATGCCACGATGTGGTAGAGTGGTAGAACCAGAAGGTATGGTGCTTGGATCTCGGTTCAGACTCTTCTCTGCAGAACCCAACTCTGATTTGTACCTTACTCACGTTAGGGAATGTACAGGCGGCTGGGCATAGTACTCACTACATCGAGCTCACATAAAACATAAGGACTCTACTTCATCTGCCCTATGGATCGTTTAGGTCTGAATCGGGAAATGTACTTAACATGCGAGTCTATTTTTGTTTAGTTTTTTTTTCTAATTATTTTGTTCTAATTAGTGTGTTCTAGTTAGTTTGCTCTAATTAAAAGTTGTAACAATACTCCTGATCAATAAACGGCCTTGACCTATAACCTTGCTGGTCGGGGCGTGTTGCGTGTAAAAGTACATTAGGAGGGAGCGTGCGTGTCATCAGTTTAACACATGTTAGCTATGCCTGACTCTACACACTACTTTGGTTAAGGTGTTTTCAAGTATTTGTGTACGGTGTTTTCAAGTATTTGTGTACGGTGTTTTCAAGTATTTGTGTACGGTGTTTTCAAGTTATTAATGTAGGCCATTATTGAAGTACTTCAGGTTATTTATTTTGGACATTTTCAATTTTTCAAAGGATGAAGGATGACATTTTAAAAGTATTTCAGATTATTTATTTAGGACATTTTCAATTTTTTAAAGGATGACATTTTAAAAGTATTTCAGGTTATTTATTTAGGACATTTTCCAGTTATTACTGTAGAACATTTTTTAAGTATTTCAGGTATTTATTTATTTAGGACATTTTCCAGTTATTACTGTAGAACATTTTTTAAAGTATTTCAGGTTATTTATTTAGGACATATTCAATTTTTAAAGGATGACATTTTTTAAAGTATTTCAGGTTATTTATTTAGGACATTGTCCAGTTATTAATGTAGGACATATTCAAATAATTTATGTAGGATACTTACAAGTTGTATAGTTGTATGTATTTTCAAGTTATGTATGTTGAAAATAGTATTTAAAAATATGTATAGAATAGTTTTATTTAGGACATTATCACATTACTAATGTAGTATATTTTGAAATTATTTATTTAGGATATTTTCACGCTAATTGTTTATGAGATTTCAAATTATTCATGCGTTGTACTTTTAATTATTTATGTAGTACTTGTAAATGTATGAATGTACAACCTGTCGAACCTTTTCTGTTGGGCAAAGTTGACCAGAATTGGTACAAAGCGTGACGTATAAATTTTAAACATCTACAAGCATACATTAGTATCCCCTCCCTCTACATGTAAAAAGTGAATACAAGTTATGAATATTCAGGACTGTCCGAATTTTTTGATTATTTGTAATTTAATATTTTAAACAGCTATGTTCTTTGTTTTCTGAATAAAAGGATAGTTTAGTCAGTTTTATGCCCAGCCGCCTTTATTTTCCCAAACGTGAGTCAGGTACCCATTAGTGCTGGGTGAACTCAAGGATAGCGTACGCATTCGATCCTCGGAATCGAACTTAAGACAGGTTTGCATTCCAGATTTACATGCAATTACCTTATTATATTTTCTGCTGATGTCTATATGTGTGATTTGTCAACAAAAAAAAAAAAAAAAAAAAAAAAAAAAAAAAAAAAAACCGATTTGACTAAATCTCCCTCCACGCACAGAAGATGATGACGCCGCCCCTGATGTTACTCACGCTGGTCTGCACATGTATCCCCACGTCTGCACAGCGCCAAGTGAGCAGTGTCGTACCCACCAAGCTGGGGTCAGTTCAAGGTCAGCTGGAGCAGGTTCGAACACAGCGAGGACAGGTGGTCGAGGTGGATGTGTTCTGGTCCATACCGTACGCCGCCCCGCCCGTGGGTGAGCTGAGGTTCAAACGCCCCGTGGCTGCGGCGCCCTGGGACGGGGTGCTAGATGTCTCCAGGATGCCGGAGTCTTGTTATCAGGTTTGGGAATCAATTACAAGACCACTCTACACTATATAAACACTTACTAGATGCTATACAATCTTATCATTTTCACAATCAGAAGGCGCTTTGGTGTAACGTCTTTCCAAAGTTAGAAAAATAAAACTTGCATTTTAAAGTACCGCAATACTGTTTGTGAATACATTATCAATATCGCAATTAAAAAAAAATAAAGCAGAATAACTCTGGGCTTAGATTATAAGAATTTTTTTTTATCCTCATGTTATTGATTAGTTTTTTGTTGGTTATCTGCAGTGTTTCTTCCAGACTTTTTTCTCCGGGGGGCACTTGAAATCTTGAAATTTTCGGGGGGGGGGGGGTAGACTTTCTTCGGGAGGGGGCAGACACTGTTAAAAGTATATTTTTTCTATATAAATGATATAAATTTCATTTCGTTCAGGGGGGCAGTAGAATTTTTTTCCCGGGGGGGGGGGGGGGGGAGAGAAGCGAAGAGATGCCTGGAAGAAACTCTGTTTATCTGGCGATATCAACCTAATATCTAAACGCCTTGGTTGTGTTTTCTTTGGTTTTGAAACAAGATAATTTATTTCCACCTAATTTTATGTAGTGATAGAGGTTTTCTTTCGAATTGTACATTATCATAAAATGACAATATATATATATATATATATATATATACATTTTATTTTAGCTTAACTTGTCTATTTAACAGATTTGATATTTCTGTTTTGTGAAGGTGTATGAAAACATATTTTCTAGGTGTACACTAAAGATCCCATCTACGCCCCGAACCCCTCCACAAATGCTAGCGAAGACTGCCTGTACCTGTCCATCTGGCGACCCAGGTGTCACCCCCGGGCTGACCCTGACACGGCAGGCACCAGAGAGCCCGGGGAGGAGCTGGCCACCATGGTGTGGATCCACGGGGGCGGGTACATGACCGGGTCGGTCACCACTTCATGGTACAACGGTGCCGTGCTAGCAGCGACTGAGTGCGTCATAGTCGCTGCCATGAACTACAGGTAGAGCCAGGGGTGGGGCAGGGGGTAGTGGGGTAGAGCCGGTACAGGGGTGGGGCAGGGGGGTAGAGCCGGTACAGGGGTGGGGCAGGGGGGTAGCGGGGTGGAGCCGGTACAGGGGTGGGGCAGGGGGTAGTGGGGTGGAGCCGGTACAGGGGTGGGGCAGGGGGTAGGGCCAGTACAGGGGTGGGGCAGGGGGTAGTGGGGTGGAGCCGGTACAGGGGTGGGGCAGGGGGTAGGGCCAGTACAGGGGTGAGACAGGGGGTAGTGGGTAGAGCCGGTACAGGGTGGGGTAGTGGGGAAGAGCCGGTACAGGGGTGGGACAGGGGTAGTGGGGGGACCTACCTGGGGCTTAAATATTAACCTGAGTTACCAGTAATGTGTTATGCGAAAATGCGTGAGTTCACCTAGTAAGGTTTAGTTTATACAAGACAAATAAGCACAGGTATTTTTTCTCAAAAACTTACCGATCTATTAAACACATGACTACTGTAACATTATATAGATTTATCAAATGCATTGTGTTAAATTTTAAATCTTTGTATTTTCCTGTTTCCCTCATAGTATTTACATTTAATTCTCCTATTAGTTCTAAACAATCCTACTATTTTTTGCCTGCTAAAAATTTAATTTTAAATTAACACTACTTACTTACTTAATCCTCATCACTCCCTGTGGAGTATAGGGCAACAACAAATCTAAATTAACATTAATTATTCCTTTTGTTTTAGATTGGGGGCACTGGGGTTTTTATTTCTGGATATTCCCGATGTCCCTGGTAACATGGGTCTACTGGACATGACCCTAGCAACGACCTGGATCAAAGAGAACATCGCAAGTTTTGGGGGAGACCCGGCAAGGATCACAATCTTTGGTCACAGCGCAGGGGCAGCTAGCACCTCTCTCTTTTTATTATCTCCCCTTACCAGAAATCTGTTTAACAATGCTATCATTCAGGTGGGTATGGTCGTTTTGACTAAGTTAAAATAAAATTGCTCTATCCCTTAAAGTAATATTGTTTTTATGAAATGTTTTGTTATTCATCATTTAATATTTAACAATTAATTTTTTTTCATCAATTATCTCAACACCTCCCCCACCTCACCAAGGCATCTCGTGCCAAAAAAAAAAAAAAAACAACAACACAGCAATCCCCTTAGATATAATACATTATTAAATTATATTTTAAAGTAAACTTGATAATTTTGCAGATGTACATCTCATCAATCGTGTATATTTTTTTGCTTACATTTTGTTTTGCTGTATAATGCTAACATGTATATGTTTTAACAAAAAGCGTGTAATGCTTATAATCCTTGTACTGTTATATCTAATTATCAACAGAGTGGTTCGCCCATAAGTCACGTGGCTCGACAGTCCAGACAATCTGGAATCGAGGCAGCACGTGAGTTTGCTAGACGTCTGAACTGTTTTTCTGAGAGCAACCAGGAGATCTGCAGCTGTTTGATGGAGGTTTGTATGGTGGATGTGTTCTAGTTTACTGGTGGTGTTCTATGTTCTAGTTTCGTGGTGATGTTCTATGTTCTAGTTTTTTGGTGATGTTCTATGTTCTATGTTCTAGTTTCTTGGTGATGTTCTATGTTCTAGTTTCTTGGTGATGTTCTATGTTCTAGTTTTCTGGTGATGTTCTATGTTCTAGTTTTCTGGTGATGTTCTATGTTCTATGTTCTAGTTTCTTGGTGATGTTCTATGTTCTAGTTTCTTGGTGATGTTCTATGTTTTAGTTTTCTGGTGATGTTCTATGCTCTATGTTCTGGATTTTTACAATTGTTCCATTTCTAGCTTTATGCTACTGTTCCATGTTCTAGTTTTCTGGTATGTTCTATGTTCTAGTTTTCTGGTCATGTTCTATGTTCTATGTTCTGGTTTATACAAATGTTTCATTTCTAGTTTTATGCTACTGTTCCATGTTCTAGTTTTCTGGTATGTTCTATGTTCTAGTTTTGAGGCGATGAGCCTTCAACTGTACAGTGTTGATGCAAACACTTCATAACAATTTTAAAAATCAACAAAATTCCCACAATTCATACAATTCCCACAATGCACACAATTCGCACAATACTCACAAATCACATAATTCACATAATTCACATAATTCACATAATTCACATAATTCACATAATTCTCACAATTCACACAATTCATACAATTCACACAATTCACACAACTCATACCATTCACACAATTCACACAATTCACAACATTCACACAATTCACACAATTCACACAATTCACACAATTCACACAATTCACACAATTCACACAATTCCTCTGCCACCGTTGACCCACCATGTTAACATCACACCTTCTCAGGCTGACGCAGGACATCTAGCCCAGGTACAGTTCGAACTGTCACAAGATTATCGATTCATCATGACCGCTGTGGTTGACCAATATTTTTTATTGGAAGATTCGATCACGCTGCTGAGAAATGGAGGTGAGATACGTCTAAAAAAGGTTGTAATATCGATATAGTGACGGCGTGGTCTAGCGGTAGAGCGCTAGACTGCTAACCCGAAAGTCTAGAGTTCAAGTTAGTAGAACGTCCCTGAGTCCACCCAGCTCAGATGGGTACTTAACTAACGCTAAGAAAAATGAAAGCGGCTGGGCATAGTGCTAACCACACTAATCCATTCATATGCCTAGGAAACACGTGAAGTCTATTTCATCTGCCCCTTGTGTCTTGAGCTCGCACGGGGAAATGATGATTGGTCATGGGAAAACTTACTGTAAAATTATATGCAGTGTTTCTTTAAGACTTTTTACCCCGGGGGGGGGGGGGGGGGGGAGACTTGATATTTTCTGGGGGGGGGGGGGAGTGGACACAATTTTTCGGGGACGGACACTGGTAAAGGTATATATTTTCTCTCTCTCTCTCTATATATATATATTTCCATTTCGTTTTGTGGGGGTGGGGGGGGGGGGGTGCGGTAGACTTTCTTCGAAGAGATGCCTGGAAGAAACACTGATTATGTGCTGTTTAAAATTAAGATAAATTATAGACTCTAGTGACTTTAAAATAGATTTTATAAAAAAAAATATTTTTTTAATACAGTCACTTACAACTGCTTAAATCTTCACAAACAGGATAACACCCAAGCGTTAATCTTGTTTAATATTTCTATAAACAAAACTCTTGACAGACTTTAAGCGATGTGACCTGCTCCTTGGGTCGGCCCTGGACGAAGGCACCTACTTCATGGGGCTCAAGTGGCCAAACACCTACAACTTCCACTCGGAGGAAACGGTTCGAATCTGCGAAAAGGTTCAGTACTTAACATATTCAATAGGGACGAACCAGCCATATCAAGTACGTTAATTATTACATAATTAACATTTCTAGACTAGTGTGACTAGTATAAAGTCTTCTTATATATATATATATATATATATATATATATATATATATATATATATATAGGCTATATATATATATATAGGCTATATATATATATATATATATATATATATATATATATATATATATATATATATATATATATATATATATATATGTATATAAATGAATGAATATAACAAGGTACATATAAAGTTTGTTGAGAAATTGGAATGGATGGTCAAAATAAGAATTTCTCATTTTAGGAACTGGATGACAAATTAACGCAGTTTTTCAGTGACTTTCTCAAGCAGGAGTACATTGCTCAAGTTATTCGCGAGGTTAAAGCCTTGTATGATTTGGATTCGTTGAGCACAGAGGTCGAAGACGCTAGTCTGAAACTTTTAGGTCAAGTCATAGGCGACGTTATCAATACATGCCCGGTACGCCAAATGGCTGGGTTTTACTCCAACTCCTCGCAGAGTGCGTACGTTTATTCGTACGAACACGGTCACGATAACCCGACGGTGGCCCGATGGACAGGGGCCATCCACGGCGCGGACCTGCAGTTTGTGTTTGGGTGGCCCACAGTCGACCTGGTGGCCTTCACACAGAGGGAGGCGGAGCTGAGCGGGGCCATGATGGGGTACTGGGCCAACTTCGCTAAATATGGGTAGGTGAAGTAGAGTGATACAGGGAGACAGAGAATGGGGCCATGATGGGCTACTGGGCCAACTTCGCTAAATATGGGTAGGTGAAGTAGAGTCACACAGGGGGAGGCGGAGCTGAGCGGGGCCATGATGGGGTACTGGGCCAACTTCGCTAAATATGGGTAGGTGAAGTAGAGTCACACAGAGGGAGGCGGAGCTGAGCGGGGCCATGATGGAGTACTGGGCCAACTTCGCTAAATATGGGTAGGTGAAGTAGAGTCACACAGGGGGAGGCGGAGCTGAGCGGGGCCATGATGGAGTACTGGGCTAACTTCGCTAAATATGGGTAGGTGAAGTAGAGTCACACAAAGGGTGGGGGCGGAGCTGAGTGGGGCGATGATGGAGTACTGGGCCAACTTCGCTAAATATGGGTAGGTGAAGTAGAGTGATACAGAGAGGCAGAGATGAATGGGGCCATGATGGGGTACTGGGCCAACTTTGCTAAATATGGGTAGGTGAAGTAGAATGATACAGAGAGGCAGAGATGAATGGGGCCATGATGGGGTACTGGGCCAACTTTGCTAAATATGGGTAGGTGAAGTAGAGTGATACAGAGAGGCAGAGATGAATGGGGCCATGATGGGGTACTGGGCCAACTTTGCTAAATATAGGTAGGTGAAGTAGAGCCACACAGTATAATGAAGCACTGGGCATGCTACGATCAACATGAGTAGGTGAAGTAGCGTGATACAGAGAGGGCAGAGCTGAGTTGGGCCATGATGTACTGGGCCAACTTCGCTAAATATGGGTAGGTGAAGTAGAGCAACATATAATAAAAAATTAGGGCATGCTACGATCAATATGGGTAGGTGAAGTAGAACATAGGGAGGAAAGATGCTTTGACGAAGTACTAGCGAGTACTGAAGACAGGTCTGGCTGCGCAATATCACATCACTGCTGCCACACATGGGGAGTAATACCAGAGGCACACCTTTACCTGTACAAACTGACAACAGGTAAAATGAACAGCAGGCTGACGGCAGCATTAGCAGAGTTTCTTCCAGGCATCTCTTCGAAAAAATTTTACCGCCCCCCCCCCCTCCCCCGAACGAAATGAAATTTATATAATTTATATAGAAAATATATACTTTTAACAGTGTCCGCCCCCCCGAAGAAAGTTTACCGCCCCCCCCCCCCCCCCCCCCCCCCCGAAAATTTCAAGTGCCCCCCCGGAGAAAAAAAGTCTGGAAGAAACACTAAGCATTAGCCTCTCAGATTGCTTTATGTGGTAGATTTTTTCTGCAGGTTTCACCAATAATTCTGAAGTGCATACGGCACACATGAACTTAACCCATCTGGAATATAAGCAGATATTTTGAATGGTATAAAACATAGCGTTTTATTAATTGTACATAAATATTGTCTGTTTTTTAGACATCCCAGTGGTCACTCACTTCCGCTTTGGCTGAAGTACAACCGGAAGTACTCAGGTCACGTGCTACGATTCAGTTCATCTACCGCCATCTTGAATGACGTAACAGACGAGAAGCTATGCGACTACTGGCAGAATTTACCTCGTCATTATCTTAATTAATGAGCTTATTGTATTGCTTGTGGTGATACATACACTCATACATTTAAGAGCGTACAATAAACAGTATAAACTAGAATGGTGTTTGAATTTTTTTACCAGTGTCCACACACCCAGCTCACCTCACAGTATTGCCTTCCAGGCGCCCGGGGACAAACTTTTCGATTTGCACCCCCCCCCCTCAAACTTTCGATTTGCACCCCCCCCCCCCCTCAAACTTTCGATTTGCACCCCCCTCAACCTTTCAATTTATTTTTCCAACCCATTTTGGCGCCCCCTATGGTCGGCGCCTGGGGACATATGTCAGCTCATAAAATGTGGTCCTTCCCCCTCTCTCCCCCGACATAAAATTAAATTTGGGAAGGAAGGGGGGAGGTTGTGAAGATCTATGACGAGGGGAAGGGGGGAGGTTCAGGAAGTGTTCAGGAAGAATTTTAGCCGTTGCTTTGAGTTTTAGAAAACTGTTTTATTAAACTGGAAAATAAATTGATTAATATCCTCGATGTTGACCGTGGTAAGTCCTTATTTTTAGAATTAAAGAGATGTTTAAAAAATTAAACTGTAATTTTGATGGGGGTGGGGGATTGTAGAATGAGATGGGATGCCATTTTAATTGGAGGAGCGGTGTTTGGATTTTGAGTGAAGATGCGTGACAAAGGGAAGTAAATATCGTCACAAAACATGTTGTCGTTTATGGATGACCCTTAAATTATTACCGTGTGTTTTTAATTGGCATGTTGAGGATTATGAACCGTTGAGTGGTGTTTTAAATGTTGATGTGTGGTCATGGACACAACTAGCGGTTCAAATGTAGGTACGGTTAAACAACATGTGACAGTAATCCATGTAGGGTTGTTAGCAGATGGTTTGATGGTTGTGGGCGGGTCAGGTTGTACTGTTGTGTGGTAGGTGGGTTGTAGGGTTGTGTGCAGGTTGGAATATAGGGTTGTGTAATGGTTGGGTTGTGGGGTTGTACGCAGGTCGGATTGTAGGGTTGTGAGGTGGTTATGTTTTGGGGTTGTGTGCAGGTTGGTTTGTACAGTTGTGTGTTGGTTGCGTGACAGGGTTGTATGACGTAGATTGGGTTGTATGCTTGTTGTGTTATAGGGTTGGGTACAGATTGAATTGTGTTGTGTGCTGGTTGTGTTAAAGGCTGTGAACAGGTTGTCAGAGGGTTTATATTGAAACCTTTCAGCCAATTACAATTAGTCTAATTACAATTAGTCTAAGCCTACATCGACCATCTATTTCTAGCCTCGGTGAATGACCCCACTTTGTTAATCTTTAAGCATAAATTAGTGGCGACAAATAAAGCACGTCACAAAAACACCTTGTTGTCTACATCAGTTCTAGTCCAACACGGTAAGGTTGCCATGCTTCCACATGGGTGACCTACTTATACTGTCAACAACAACATCAAGTAAAACAGATTCTGATTGGTTCTTTGTTAATGTTATTTTGTAGAGTGGAATGAAACAGCTTTTAGTTAAAAACTCTGATCTGTAACATGGTGTGTGGTTTCTGATTGGGATTCTTTGTTTTGAAAATTATTATTTGGTTTTGGACACTAATGGTTTTTATTATCTGACTCAAATAGTTGATGTCCTAGTTCGAATGGCTTACGTTTTCTGACTTTAAATTTAGTTTGTTTCCTGTCTCAATTAGTTTATATGTTCTGACTCTATTAGGTCATGTTTTCTGACTCTATTAGTTTGTTACCTGGCTCTAATAGTGTTTCTAATTGCTGGCGCTAATATGATGATTTTCTAATTGTTTGTCTACTGACTCTGATAAATGATGACTCTAACTCAAGTAGCTTTTATCTTCTAACTCCAACAAATTATTATCTGTCTCTATTTTTATAAAGACTGTAATATGTGGTTTAAGCATTGTGCGAGAGCAGATGTTTTATAGCCTACTTAAGTATTTAATGGTCAGCAAGAAGATCCGTGGGGTAGCTGAAGTAGAGTTCATCTGTTTCTCCCAGTCCGAGACAGAAGAAAAGATGCAAGGGCCAGCACTAGGCCTAGTCTCAAGTGTTGTAGAGCCACTAGAGTTCAGGGCCCTTTAGGAATGCCTGATCTGAGTCTTTGAACACACAGAACTCTGACGTTATTAATTGAAAAAAAACTAACTGTTGTGACATTTTAATTTTAATAGCTGAATACAAAATATTAACTGTGACTATTTTAATTCTAATTGCTGAAAACAACATATTATTGTGGCATTTTAATTTTATTGCTGAATTTAAAAAAATAATCCCCTGAATATTATTATTTCACAATGTGTAATGAGGCTTATTTTAACATTGCCAAGACGCAATGTATTAGATATTTTTTAATACCGCTAACCGTTCCTGTGCCGTAAGCCTACGTTTAGCAGTGATACTAACTTAAATCCTAATTTAAAAGATTAAAGGACGATAAAAAAAACAGGTACAGTACTATATTTTCTGCTCTTGTTTATTTAAGAAAACCTTTATAATTATCAGGCCGTGGTTCTGAGCACCAAGACAGCCCAGTTTATTTTGCTGCTGTTTCTGGTGATGACGTCATGTCGTATCACCGGCGGCACCCCACAAAACATCGTATTCATCGTAGCAGACGACTTAGGTAATTGTTCTGTAGCAGACGACTTAGGTAATTGTTCTGTAGCAGACGACTTAGGTAATTGTTCTGTAGCAGACGACTTAGGTAATTGTTCTGTAGCAGACGACTTAGGTAATTGTTCTGTAGCAGACGACTTAGGTAATTGTTCTGTAGCAGACGACTTAGGTAATTGTTCTGTAGCAGATGACTTAGGTAATTGTTCTGTAGCAGATGACTTAGGTAATTGTTCTGTAGCAGACGACTTAGGTAATTGTTCTGTAGCAGACGACTTAGGTAATTGTTCTGTAGCAGATGACTTAGGTAATTGTTCTGTAGCAGATGACTTAGGTAATTGTTCTGTAGCAGACGACTTAGGTAATTGTTCTGTAGCAGACGACTTAGGTAATTGTTCTGAAGCAACTACTTATGTAATTGTCATCATTCTAAAACTAGACTGACTACACTGTGGTTTTATATGCTTTTAGATCGAGAGACGGCGTGGGATGGGTGTGAAGGTGGTGGTGGTGGGTGGGGGCGGGGGGGGGGGGGTTATGTGGTAAGTGAGGGGAAGGGGTTAGATATTAGTGACGTCAGACGAGGTGAGGGGTGGAATCTAATTTAGAGGAGAATCATGTTTAAAAAATGCGACGTATTTCTTATTAATAATAAATTAAAACGGCACCATTTTGTAATTAAATCGGGTTATGTAGGTTAGAAGATGAAGTTCTACTTAGGCGATCGGCTTTCTCTGACGATTTGTGATGGTTAGCATCGAGAGTATAAATAATTAAAATTTAATGATGGTTTTATAGACGACCACAACTAAGAATGCCATTCAAGGTGGTAAAAGGTTCAAAGCGAAAATTATTTAGCTGCTTAAATTGATTTATACTCACATACATTATAAATATTATATAATAATTAATAACTAAAACCACATAAATTAATGAAACCATGTTGATTCACTTCCGTGTAGGTTGGAACGACATCGGCTTCAACAACCCAAACATCATCAGCCCAAATTTGGATGCTCTAGCAAGGGAGGGAATCATATTAAACCAGAGTTATGTTCAGCCACTTTGTTCGCCGTAAGTTTTGGGTTATCGATGTAGGGACGATCACTCCGTAAATGTAAAGGCTAAGAAAGATAATCCAAAAAATGTTTCAAGAATATTTATTTTCGTGTTACCTCCCCTGCTATGTTCGGACATTGAACAGGCGTCTATGTTTTATTGCTAATTTAATCAATTCTCTCTCTCTTAAATAAGGTCAAGGGCAGCTTTAATGACTGGATATTATCCATTTCGTCTTGGGCTTCAGGTAATTTAAAAAAAAATTCATCTACTTTATTTTTAAATTATTAAATAACTATTCCTTAACTTAGGAAAAAGGGGAGCCGGAAACTTGCCCGAATGCGACTCGGGCAAGTGTCCATTCGGGCATTTGTCGCATTCGGGCAAGTGTCCGTTCGGGCATTTGTCGCATTCGGGCAAGTGTCCATTCGGGCATTTGTCGCATTCGTGCAAGTGTCCATTCGGGCATTTGTCGCATTCGAGCAAGTGTCCATTCGGGCGTTTGTCGCATTCGGGCAAGTGTCCATTCGGGCATTTGTCGCATTCGGGCAAGTGTCTTTCGGGAATTTGTCGTAAACCCAGGAAAAAGTATTGGATTTAATACTTTACAATTTCATTACCATTATTGACACCATAAAAAAAACGAAAATATCTTAAAAGAGCCAATCGACTAAGTATCAAAATGCAAGCATACCTTAATGCAGGGGTTCCCAACCTTTTTTTACTCTAGAGCACATTCTAAAATATCGGTAGGGTGGCGGGCACCACCTATTTTAAATCAACAAACTCCTTCCATAACTTGTCATTTTCCCCATAGTTTATTTTCTTATTTTCTTATAGTCATAATGTATTAATAAATAATAAACAAAAATGTTTCAAAATAATAAAATTATTTGGCATTTTTTTTACAAATTGCATACACACAGAGAAATGTATTTACAAAACGTAAAGAAAGTAAACAAAACACATAAATACAAAGAAAACATTTAATTAAAAAATATAATAAAGTCAATGTGATCTTTGGCATTGCATTTCATTGGCCAGAGCTTCATAATTAGGAGCGTATTAAAAATTAAAACTGTAACAAATGAATAAAAATAAATCATATTTTAAAATAATGTTTATGAAAAAATAAAGTCTGTTCAGTTAAAAAAAATTATATTAAAAATTAAAAATAAAAAGTAAATTTTGTACGTCACACTTAATTTATTTTTTAACAAATCTTTGTTTTCCTCACCACTAATCCTCTTACCCTCCCCTCCTCCATCCCAACCACCCTTCTCACCAGCACTTTGTGATAGGCCAAGATCAGGCCGTCTGTGTTCCCGCCAACAAGACATTTCTACCCCAGGTCCTGAAGAGCCAGGGATACGCCACACATATGGTCGGCAAGTGAGCAAAATATTAGTCTTATCTTCCTTCGATCACAGCAGTGTTTCTTTCAGACATTTTTTTCTCTTGAGGAGGGAGAGTGCACTTAAATTTTCAAATGGGGGGGGGGGGGAAGACTGGCTGATGTGGTATATATTTTTACATTAATTGTATATTTTTTTCTATTTCGCCTTGAGCGCGGTGCACTAAGCTTCCCCCCCCCCCCCCCCCTCCCCCCAATCCGGCGAACATGATAACACTATGTTTTATGGATACATTTAGTTTGACGTACTCGGACTGTCTGAAATAGGATTAAATGCTAGCCAGAATCACTATCATTAGGACGTTTTTATTTGACTATCAAAAACTGACCAATCAAGTATGTAAGGCGTTCACTGATTGGTCAACTCGTGACCTCTATAGGTGGCACCTGGGCTTCTGCGACTGGGCTTGTACGCCCACATATAGGGGCTTCGATTCCTTTTTTGGTTACTACGGCGCAGCAGAGGACCACTACACCAAAACGATTGGTACGTACACACTGTACACATGCCTTAGTTGATGTACACAGTGTACACATGCGTTAGTTGATGTACACATGTGTTAGTTGATGTACACACTGTACATGTGTGTTAGTTGATGTACACACTGTACACACTTGTTAGTTGATGTACACACTATATACATGCGTTAGTTGATGTACACACTAAATACATGCGTTAGTTGATGTACACACTGTATACATGTGTTAGTTGATGTACACACTGTACACATGTGTTAGTTGATGTACACACTGTACACGTGTGTTAGTTGATGTACACACTGTACACATGTGTTAGTTGATGTACACTTCGTTCAAGTGTGTTAGTTGATGTACACACTGTACGCGTGTGTTAGTTGATGTACATACTGTACACGTGTGTTTGTTTAAACACAACACCTCTTTGTAGCCATTCAGTACATCGTTACTAAAGTATGAAATCATCATCATCTTGTGCCGTTGATACCCAAGACACTAGGGCAGATGAAGTAGAGTTTGTCTGTTTCAGAGATTTCGGCATACAAAGGGATAGTGTGGTCAGCACTATGCCCAGCTTTCCTTAACGTGAGTTAGGTATCCATCAAAGCTTAGTGGACTCAGGGACGGTATACTAATTTGAACCCGGATTCGAACTCGAGACTATCGGGTTAGCAGTCCAGCAGTCTAGCTCTCCGCCACCAGGCCACGACGTCCCATAAAGTATCAAAACATGCTGTAAAAATCTGCTCTTTAATTTTCCGTTCGGATCCACCCCCATCCTCCCTCCCCCTCCTTGATTGAAATTTGAAACTATGATCAACTAATATTTTACGCATATTAGGCACAGGTTATGATTTCCGCGAAAACCTGAACATTCTAGAATCTGCAAGGGGCGTCTACTCTTCGGTAAGTTGCATCCCATTCAGCTTAGCCTAAGCTTAACCTTAAATTTGCCATTGACCACAACCACTCCTAAAATTATGTGTTTGTTTCAGCAGTTTCTTATACTAACAACGGATACATAAACTGTTGTAATGTATTAGTCTGATCTGTTAAAATTTTATTAAATTTACAACCAATAAAAATTACTGCGGGTGCCGTCCTCTGAGAGGCTCATTCAAAGATTTGACACATACACATATTCAGCAAATAAACCAACATATCCATAACATTTAAAATGCATCTTACAATGTATATCATTTATATATATATATATATATATATATATATATATATATATATATATGTATATATATATCTAATATATAAAGCTCAGTTCTGTATGTAATGCATTTGTATGTCGTTGGAATTGTACGAATTGTACGAATTTAAGTGTTAGAAAATTATCGTGCACATTTGTCTAAATTTATGAGCTAAAAAATTACTATTGAAAGTGTTGGGAAATAATTTTCATTTTTCAAATTATAGTAATAATTGTCGGCATGTTCATTAAACACAAGTTTTTAAAAAAATATCATCTTTTACAAAAATTCTAATTATGTCTTTATTTAGTCCTATAGCACTTACTTCCCTTTGATAAATTAGGAAAAACACTTCCCTTTATAAAACCATTGCATTCCGTGAAAATAATTTACTTTTTAATTACTTTGTTTTGGTGTTGGGAAAAAAAATAATTACATAATTAGCGGGGATTGATCAAGTGCAAATGTTGTAGGTATTTTACGGATAAGCTTGGAGTATTAAAATTGTTTATTAAATTGAAACAGGCGCGTTCGTTTAAGTGAGTGCAAAAGACTGTGAATAAGTTGGGGTACTATAGTCGTTCATTAAGCTAAAACAGGTGATTCCGCCCCGGGCGTTTATGTTCGCGTTAGTGTTTTCTTTGTGTTTAGGTGGGTTTGCGTTAGTGGTTGCGTTTTAATTTGGTTCGTTTTTGTTCTTTCTTTTTTCGTTTTTGTTTGTGTTTTTTTTGTTTGGGTTTGTATTTGTGTTTTTGGTTGGTTTTGCGTTTGGATTTGGTTTGTTTTCGTTTGCTTTTTTCGTTGATTTTTTTTTGTTGGTATTGGTGTTTGTGGTTGGGTTTGTTGTTAGGTTTTTGTTTTCGTTTGCTTTTTTGTTTGTTTTTTCTTTGTGTTTGTATTGGTGTTTGTGGGTGTGGTTGTGTTTGTTGTTAAGTTTTTGTTTTCGTTTGTATTTGTAATTGTGTTAGCGTTATGTTTGCGTTTTGTTGTTTTGGTTTTGGTTGGTTGTGGTTTGGGTGGGCAATGCCGGGTTTATGATGATTACTAAACACACAGGTAATGGTCTTTAACAGAAAGGTTTTTCACAGAAGCCAGAGCAGGGCCTGGCCGGGACGGCTAGTATATATATATGTATATATATATATTTATATATAAATACTTATATATATATATATATATATATATATATATATATATATATATATATATATATATATATATATATATATATATATATATATATATATATATATATATATATATATATATATATATATATAAAACAACCAGTATATGGCAAGGTTGAAAATAACATTGAAATTTGAATGCGATATTTATTTCCCATTTCATATTACATTTTAATCAAGGGAGGCAGCCCTTAATGTTTCTTGCAAACATTTAATATAAATATATATTCAAAATAAATTGTAAAGCTCCTTGTTTATATTTAGGTAAAATAGAAATATTTATACTTTATTCGATCGTTTTGTTAATGCTTATTTTTGATGAATATAAAAAAATTAATTATTCCTAGTATAAATGAAAAAACTTTTTAAAATATTAAATACTTGTTGTATAAAAAAAACGAAAGGTTTGTTAACTATTACTTTGTCTAATGATTCGAAGAGGTCTCAATCTTAAGAAAAAAATTATTTTCTCCAATTAATAGTTTAAAATAAAATATCAAGCTATATTATTTTTCTCACAACAAACGTTTGTGCTGACTACTTATCTCTAGATGACCCCCTCACCCTGCAAATGTCCTATATATACTACAAAATTAAATTTTAGCTATTTCCTCAGTCCCTCCCAATTTCCTACAGGGCATTAACTCAACCAATCTTTTAGAACTTAAATTTTCATGTTTTAATAATGTATTTCGATGTTTTGTTTTTTATATAAATAAAATATTGGCAAAGAACGAAAACAGATGTAAGAAGTATTATTATTGTACATCTGCATATGTATTGCTGTCCTCACAAGCCGATGATACTAACACGAACAAAAGGGCAAGATAAACTGCCACTGTCGATTAGCCACACACAACTAAATTTTAAGTAAAAGGAATTTTAAAAATGTTTTAGTGTGGAGATACTTAGCAATGTATATATATATATATATATATATATATATATATATATATATATATATATATATATATATATATATATATATATATATATATATATATATAGGCAATTTTGAACCCACGGCACTGAAAGGGAGGGGGGTGTTAAAGGATACATCTTTAAGAATCAATATATCACTATACAGTTTAACAGCGTTTAGTATAATGTTTTTATATTATTTCTTTATTCCAGTTCTTGTACGCAGACAGAATCCAACAAATTATCAGCACTCATAAGACAGAGGTACCGTTGTACTTGTACCTGGCGTTTCAACAGGTGCACGAACCCTTACAGGTAACATATACTGGCTGTATATGTATAAATAAATATATATATATATGTATACATATATAAACATATATATATATTGTAGTGAACGAGAGAAGGGGATGAATGGGGGTGAATGTTGTTTGTACTTGGTACTCCATCCCGTTCGTCTTTGTTCAGTTCTCGTGCTGTGAGTTGTAATAGTCCAGTTTGTATCAGTTTATGAAAGGGTATATAAGGTGTGAGAAAACGTGTGTGATTGCCTCAGTTTCGTCCAGATCTCCAAGGTTAGTATAGGTTAGGTCTATACTAGTTTTTAGCCTCTGTGTCGTAGTTTTACTACCTTGTGTATTTTGAGTTTAGAATAGACTGTGTAAGTTGTAGATAGTGTAGGTACTATTAAATTCTTTTTAGTTTCAACGAGCCTTTGTTTTCATTCAGTCTTGTTTTGTAAACCGTTTGTGGTTATTTGCAGAGGCGTAGCGACCCTTCCCGGGCCCCAGCGACAAACTTTCGATTTGCACCCCCCCCCCCCCATATATTTTTTATATTAATAATGCACAAATGCAGCTAAAATGAGATTTTAATTTGTTTTTCCAACCCATTTTGGGTCCCTCTAGGTCGGCGCCCGGGGACATACGTACCCCCCACACACCCCGCAACGCCTCTGGAAGGCGTGTCCGTGTGTTCACAATATATATATATATATATATATATATATATATATATATATATATATATATATATATATATATATATATATATATATATATATATATATATATATATATATGTTTATATGCGAGGTGTGATTGTATGTTTGTGTGTGTGCTTTAGTGAGTGTGTAATTGTGTAATTATGTATGTAAGTGAGATGTATTTAGAAACAAAATACAAACTTGCAAAAATCTCATCTTTCATAATAAGAAAATGTAATTAGACACCTGGTTAATTAGCATATTAATATATACTATAGGTGCCAGACGATTACTACAATCTTTACCCGAATGTCACCGACGAAAATAGGCGAAGGTTTGTAGGTGAGTGATGGCGAAGGTTTATATCACTGCTGGGTGTCATGTCAAATGTCACGTCTGTCATTTGGTGATGTCATGTTATTATTTTGTTGGATGTAATGTCATCTTACATGATCAGTGTTGCATACAACAAAAAGTTTTGTGATTTGTTGTATAATATTGTATATGTGTTGAGTTTATTGTATACAACACTAGTGTATTTAAAGTTTATTGGACTATATTGATCTGCTCAAAGTTAACTGTTTAGATAAAAGTGCTGGGTAGAAGAAATCTCTCAAGTTAAAACCAAGTTCATATTTTTAATATCTTTTATATTACAGCAATAGACTGTGTAAATAACGTGATTTTGATTTCTTCTTCTTTCTTCTACTTCGTTCTTAATTTTTTAGTGTTGGAAGGGACCGAGTCATATCTGCCAGTGGGTTTGAACTCGAGATATTTTCGAATTTATCAACCATCAGCTTTTTTTTTGCCGACTCAACCTCGTCTCCATCACAAATTAAGGATACGTGTCAACTGGTAATGCGCCATTTAGGCCATTGACACCGGTTTCAACCAGCTTTTCTTTTGGGATTTACTTCCATAGCAAGAACAAACTACAAGGCAGCGCCTCATCTGCTCGAGGGTTCGAACTCGAAACTTTTCGGTTTATGAACCATGAGCTTTACCGATTCGACCACGCCGCCCCCCTTTGAACAACCAATGCAATAGATTGTGTAAATCACGTGATTTTGATCAACCAATGCCTATTCGTCTCTCAGGTATGGTGACGGCGCTGGATGACGCTGTAGGTCAAGTGGTCAAGGCCCTAAAGGACAGAGGCCTCTACAACAAAACGCTCATCGTTTTTACCGCTGATGCACGTACATTTCCTTTTAATAAAATTCTTATGACATTTTAGAAATAGAGGCCCGACCTTTTTTCTTTATCGTAGATATAGCTAGACTTTCTTACCTGTAACAACTTTTTGATAACATTGTAGAAATATACCTTATTTTATGAGTAAAACATTTTTCGCACTTAATCAAAAAGAGTCCTTGAATTTTAAATTAATAAAATCAATGTTTTAAAAATGTATTATCTCTTTTTATCCAATGTTGATCTTATTTCCATAAATGAGAATCCAAACGTGACTTCATATGAAAAGTAAACACACACATTTCGCGGTTTACTTGTATAAAAAGTAAACAAACACTATTCGCAGTTTACTTGTATAAAAAGTAAACAAACAGTATTCGCAGTTTAATTGTATAAAAAGTGAACAAACACTATTCGCAGTTTACTTGTATAAAAAATAAACAAACACTATTCGCAGTTTAATTGTATAAAAAGTAAACAAACACTATTCGCAGTTTACTTGTATAAAAAGTGAACAAACGCATTTCGCGGTATACTTGTATATGAAAGTGAATAGCCCTGTAAAAATGTTTTTGTGAACGTTAACCATCAAGAAACTCATCACTTACTGGTTAGTGTTACATATTATAGCAACACATACACAAGCATTCCGCAAGCGAACTATTGGGAATCTTACAAGCACTTATAGTAGACTTATATCACCAAAAGAATCGTTTTCCTGAAAAATGTTCTTAAAAATCGTACATCACTAAACGCACCATTATCCTGCTTTCTATTATTTAAAACTAGGTACAGTGTTAATTGTGCGTTCTTAATGCCTTTTTTTCTTTGACAGAACGGCGGGTGGGTGCCGTCAGGGGGCAACAACTTGCCCTTAAGGGGAGGGAAGATGACGGTGTTTGAAGGCGGCACCAGGGCAGTGTCGTTTGTCCATGGACCCATGTTCTACAAGACTGGCATACGATACGACGGGTAGGACGCTGGTAGAAATGTTGGATTAGTATTAAAGCAGTTAATCCCTAGAAACTATGGTAGGGATGCCGGTAGAAATGTTGGATTAGTTTTAAAGAAGTTATATATATTATATATATATATATATATATATATATATATATATATATATATATATATATATATATATATATACAGAAGTTATATATAAAGAAGTTATATATATATATATATATATATATATATATATATATATATATATATATATATATATATATATATATATATATATATATATATATATATATATATATATATATAATCTTCTGCAGTTTAATGCATTTGGTCGACTGGCTCCCAACGTTAGCTGAAGCGTCTGGCTCTAATTATAAAGGTTGAATACTTTACTTGTGTTGTTTTAGCCTCTTTAAGTCGACACCTCATTACACAAACAATAACAGCCTGTCCATGTCTATTAAAGCAACATAGTATGGAAATGTCTTTGTATTATGTACTAAAAATTATATACACGCATTATCTTGAACATCAAATATCAACAAAGATCGTAAGGATAGTATGTTGTAAATCGTGTTTTAAACAGGCTCCACAAACACATTATTAAATATTTTTTTAAAAAAATAACTATAGTATGTGGAATGTTTAGAAAAACGAATTAATTTCACGATTGTCTTAGACCCTGATGCCGACGGTGTCAGCCAGTGGAACTCCCTGCTGTCCCTCAGTCTACCTTCTGCTAGACAGGAAGTTGTCTACAACTTAGACTTCAGCCTTGACCCACTCCAGGGTAGGGCCGCTATACGGTACGACAAGTCACGTTTACAAGTTTTTAAAAATAAAATCTCACTTCACTTTATAACTTATGTACATGTTATACGAGCTGATTCTCTAAATACAATATGGTTTGTCTAGAGTCGGGGACTATAAACTTGTCGCTGGATTCCCTGGGTTGTATGACGACTGGTACACCCCCGGGGAAGTAGCCACGCCCAGTTTACAGAACTGGGGTGCCGTGGGGCACAACGACACCACCAACTGGCACCTGATCAGTCAGCTGCTCATCAAGGAAACTTCTGGAACCAGGTGTACACCCTACTATCTTTTCAACCTAAAAGGTAGGTCATTGGTTTCCGTTTTAAGCAGCGTAAGAAATAGGTAAAATTATGAAAGAATAACCATCTGATTAGAATTTTAAAAATTCATTTAAAATATGAACCGTGCACACAAAAAATGTTCGACATCAAATTTTTTTCTTCAACTGACGAATTCAACACGAGGTAAAACAAAGCGCATACAACATGGTAGTTTTTTTTTTACCTCTACTGCTGTGTGACGTCACGTGTTCTCCACAGATGACCCAGCCGAGCGCACCAATATTTACGATGACCACCCAGACATTGTCCTGCAACTAGAGGACAGACTCAGCTACCACAAACAACATTACATCCCACCCAACTTCCCCCCTGGTTCACCTGCAGCTAATCCAGCTCATTACGGAGGGGCCTGGACACCTGGATGGTGTTAGGACACCTGGATGGTGTTAGGACACCTGGATGGTGTTAGGGAACACCTGGATGGTGTTAGGACACCTGGGTGGTGTCAGGACACCTGGATGGTGTTAGGACACCTGGATGGTGTTAGGACACCTGGATGGTGTTAGGACACCTGGGTGGTGTCAGGACACCTGGATGGTGTTAGGACACCTGGATGGCGTTAGGACAACCGGATGTTGTTAGGACATGGTGTTAGGACACCTGGATGGTGTTAGGACACCTGGATGGCGTTATTAAACCTTGATACTGTACAACACATTGATGGTGTTAGGATACATAGATGGTGTACAGACATCTAGAAGGTTTTGAAACACCTGGATTGTGTTAGGCATCACCAAACTGGAAGGGGCGTTACCAAACTGGTAGTGTTACCACTGAACTGGTAGGGTCATCAATAAATTAGGAGTTTCACCACTAAAAGGGGAGTGTCACCACTAAACTGGTAGGGTCACCACTAAACTGGAGGGTCACTATTAAACTGGTAGGGTCACCACTAAACTGGCTCATTCAAAGATTTGACACATACACAAGGTTGAAAAATATAAACAATATTGAACATTAAAAGTTAAATGCGAGTTTTACTTCCCATTTCATATTACATCTTAAACAAGGGAGACAAAAACTTACAATTTATCTGGAATATTTAAAATAAGTATAAATTCAAAGTAAAATGTAAAGTTCATTAATTTAATTGGAAAACATAGAATGTTAATATTGGTATTCGATTTATTAATAACACTTTATAGTTTATGGAATGATAGAAATTTGATTATTTCTATTCTAAACATAAAGAGTTTAAGTATTAAATACATTTTTGTAAAGAAGTTAAAGTTTTGATTGTCATCCATAATGTATTGAAAATTAACAGTTTTATCTGACATATTTGCTCTGCTGTAATAATTAATTTACATAAATTACAATAACATTTAACATCTCAAATGATAGGTAAAATCAAATTGCAGTATGCTATAGTTATTGCACTGACTTTGGCTAGCCCCTTATAGGGCCCGCTGCCGGGGTCGACAGGTGGTCAAATCAACCAAGCAATCAATTACAAATCTCACCATCTATCGCTGTGGGTGGGGCTACGCCCAGAGGCGCAGCGAGGGGGGGGGGGGTGCAAATCGAAAGTTCGAGGAGGGGGAGGGGGTGCAAATCGAAAGTTTGAGGGGGGGGGGCGCAAATCGAAAATTTGAAAGTTTGACCTCGGGAAGGGCCGCTACGCCTCTGGGGGGGGGGGGGGGGGGGGGGTGGGGGTGACACCATTAATTGCCGCACCGGGTGACACCCGACCTCGCTACGCCACTGGTTACGCCCACACATCCCCTATAGAGCACCAGGCCCTCGAGATGAGTCACCCAGTACCTGTATTGGGTGGCTTCCAAATGTACGAGTGGATCCTTAATTTTCTATTATTTCAGCTTGACGACACCCACCTAGGAGAAATCTTAGATGAGAGGTCCCGTCACAAATACCATCAAATCAATTCAACATCTCTCAAAGCTCAACCACGTAACACAACCCCCGATACCAACAAAATCACGATTAGTCAACTCTCGTAAAATAAACACTACTTCGTCCATTTCAGCTACCCGACTACGCAAGAATACAAAACTCTACAAAGCATTGGACTACTCTTCAACAGCATTATTCCGCCAAATTCAACTACGCAAGAATACCCTACGATACCTCCCCACTCTCGCTATAACTACCCTCACAATGAAACAAATCAACCTTTTCAAAACGATATCTCAACACGATGACGCCAGATCTAAATATGTTTTAATGTATACATTTATATGTGAAAAGGAAAAGTTTGAAAGCTTTAATTTAATAACTGAACTATACAATATCTAAACTGAATGGACCCAACCTAGAATAGCCTCGAAATTCTTCAAAAGGCCGTTTAAATATATATATTTTTTTTAAAACGAACACCACCCCTCCCTCTCACACACACGCACACGACCGTCCCACTTATTACTTACCATAAACCCGCTTAGTCAAATCATTAGGCCTAGAATCTTTGTTGTCAAAGTTAACACCAGTTCATTTGTTACTGCTACTCAATTGATGGACGACCCTTTATCAAGTTTGAAAAACTCTTTGTTGGGCACACAGAGTCAGAAAACCAGTTTGTTAAATAAATGAATCAAGACCTTGAAAAAAACTCGTGCTCTTTGTAATTTTTTTTATTTACTGGATTTTAAAAAAGATATGTGTGCAGAGGCGTAGCGACCCTTCCCGGCGCTTGGGGACAAACTTTTCGATTTGAACCCCCCCCCCCCCTCAAGATTTTGATTTGCACACCCCCCTCAAACTTTCGATTTGCACCCCCCCCCTCAAGATTTCGATTAGCACCCCCCTCAAACTTTCAATTTGCACCCCCCTCAACCTTTCAATTTATTTTTCCAACCCATTTTGGCGCCCCCTAAGGTCGGCGCCAGGGGACATATGTCACCCCCCCCCCCGCCCCCCCCCCCCCCCTCGCTACGCTACTGTATTTGTGATCTGACCCATATTTGTGAAATAAAGCTTTAAGAACCTAACAACAAGCTGCTTTTGTTTGAGTGCTGATTTAAGTTTTAAAAAAAACAATATAAACTACGACCAGTTAACAGGTCACGTGGTATGGGGTTACTTGAACTGAAAACTAAGAATTGATTTGTTAAATGTAAGCCCTGCTAGGGGGGGATACCTTAAATCTACCCTTCTAGGCTTAACTAACTAATCTGTCCGGTCAGTGCAACCGTGGTAGAACCCACAGTGGTTAATAACCTAACCTTAGTCTAAATTAAAAACAAAAAAACTACTAAAATAAAACAAAAACTTTTACAGTTAATAAAATTTATTGCATGGAACCAAAAGTTATAAAAAAAGAATAGATATAAACTGACACAAAACAGAACCAAACGAAACAAACTTTTTACATCAAACACAACACCCAATTTCGGACTACGTCCTAGAAAAAGGAAAACAAATAAATTAATTACTTTACAAAGAAAAGTTATATACAAAGCATTAACCACAGGCTGGCTGGATTACATCTCCACCGCCTGCAGGTAGTTCACACAGAATATACTTTAACAATTAACTGGAACACTGCCAGGACACTGAGCTCAAACTACTAGCTCAACACAGTTACCAGCCTAACAAAAGGCTAAGTAAAATAAAATCTATTAAAAACAAGTGTACCTTCACAGTGACTAGAACGAACCGAACACTCTCCTGGGGATCAACATGATCACCACAGGAAGCGAAAGGTCACTATAAAGATAAAAATATAACCAAACCCGACAGTCCGGAACGAACCGTGACTGTGGGTCAGGTAACAACAACTCTACTACTTAACCCAACAGCCAGGAGTAAACCGTAGCTGCGGGTCAAGTCTAAAAATACCTTTATCCCTGGCTTAACACCAGCCCAAGGGATACAATCAATAGAATACGTATACCACTTAACCCAACAGCCAGGAGTAAACCATAACTGTGGGCCAAGTATAAATAAGCAGTATCCTTGGCTTCACACAAGCCCAAGAGATACAACAAAGTAATAAAATGACCATAAAAACTCAGAATCTGAGTCCACATGGCCTGACCACAATGGCGGTCAGAAGACAACCACAAAAAAACTTATGGCCAGTAACCAAAATAAAGAGCATAGCAAAAAAATAGACATAGTAAAGAAATAAACTTATATCTAACTTACCAGGACTACGACGAACACAAACACAAAATAAATATGGCTGGATGGTGCGAATTTGCTATTCTTTTCACCCGATGACCAGAGAGACTGCCTGCTCCCTTCACCGCAGCTTTCCACACAAAAGACAGAGTTGAACAAGCCGGAAACCGACTTCCACACACCTCACACGCTACACGTAAACAAATAGTCCCTAATTCACGGATAACAAACCAAACACGACGAAACATGCAACAGAATATTATAAAAAGACACTTACTATAAACAATGACAACAATATAAACGAAATATATATAAACTAGCTATAACCAGGGACATAAACAGTGAGACAGCGGCGCCATAATACGGGACTACACGACTAAAAAAAATACGAACAATTTACGACATGAAACGAAACGATACATTCGCCTTCTAAGTTACAAATAATAAAAATACACTCCAGCCGCTCACATACACGCCCCCTAAAGCTTGCGGTCACCGCAAGCTAACAAACTTGAAAAAAACAGCCCACAGGGCATAATCATAAATGTTACAAAAAAACTTTGCAGGAAGAACTTGCAAAAAAATCAGCCCACCGGGCACAATCATAAATTTTACAAAAAAACAATCTTTGCCAGAAAATCAGCCCACAGGGCATAAACATACATGTTACAAAAAACAAAACTTTGCAAAAGAACTTGCAAAAAAATCAGCCCACAGGGCACGATCATAAATTTTACAAAAAAACATTGTCAAAAAAATCAGCCCACAGGGCACAATCACAAGTCTAGCCTACTAGGGACTCTGCGCTCCCTGACCGACCTACGCAGAGGTATGTCAGGTACTGTGGGGTTACCGGCTGCTCTGGTCCCCGGCAATTGGACCTTATAAATTATGTGGCTGTAGCCTGGAGTAGCCGGCGGTATCACTTTGACCGGCCTTGGGGAGGGTGGTTGAGCCCGGGGAGGCACATATCTCCTGATCTGGGTGCTGGCCACCCGGCGGGTGCCAGAAGGGCCATCTTTCTTTTTAATGGCGTAACACCCGCCGGTGATCGGAGGTACTTCGACCACGACGTAAACTGTCGGGTCGTCCAGGTCTGCCATTTTGCGTCTGCCTAGTGGGGGTTGTCTCAGAAGGACCAGATCGCCTATGGCCAGTTCAGCTACAGGTGCCTTTTTGACCTGCTTGTCCTTCTTGCTCGACTCTGTCTGGGGGCATCCCCCAGCACCACCACCCGGTGCCTTAATTAAGGATGGGTTAGGTGGAACCATTGCCTCTAGTTCCTCAGATTGGTCCACCTTTATACTGGTTATGCTGGCGCGTAGGCAGGATGTTGGGCCTGATACCACTGACGGATCTGGGTGAAATTGTTGGTCTAATGGCTGTACCACCTTGTCGTCCTTCATTCCGGGGTCTCCTTTCGTCGCCTGAATGGTTGGTACACTCTTGGCAGACACCAGAGTCCTTTCGCGGGGGCGGAGGACCTTGTCCCCTCGCCATACCTTCGGTGTCACCCCTGGGGGCTTGATCAGGTGGGCCAATGTGGTCAGGTCCTGGAGAACGTTCATGCCCAACAAACAGGGGGGAGCTGATGAGCCACCCACTGGATCCTTTATCACAAGGAACCCCTTGTCGCGTATTTCTTCCTTGTTGATCTCCAGGTCAGTAATAAAATAGCCATTGTATGGGATGGCCAACCCATTTGCTGCCCTCAAGGACAGGGGTGTGTCTGTTCTTAGGATAATGTTCTTGAGGCTCCTGTTACAAAATGTTTCAGTGACCGTGCTGACTTGTGAGCCACTATCTATAACGGCCGTCACCGGTACACCTTGTAAATACACAGTCAGGGTGGGGCACTGTCCAGCCAGCTTGTGAATGGTGGAGCTTGGGCTCTGCCCACCAGCAGTAGTAAGACTCTGAATCACTGCGGCCTCCTGCTTCTTTGAGTTTCGACAATTGCGGGCGAGGTGACCTTGCTGGTTACAATTGTAACACATTCTTGTTTCCGCCTCTGGACGTCGGCGGGGTACCCTTCGGCTAGATGACACTTGAGGGTTCTGTGCCAACTGAGTCAACAGAGCCGATAGCTGCTCTGCGAGCTTGTCCACCCTGTCTTCCAGCTTAGACCTGGGCAGGGTGGGTTCTTCCTTGGGGCGGGCATGTAGAGCTGCCACATAGGCAGGTTCTGTCCCGGGGTCCTCGTCTCCAGACCATCGAATGGCCGCATCCCTTATGGCCAGGAAGGGGATCTTAGGGTCCCTGAAAACTAGTTCTTGCAACTGACGTCTGACTGAGGACTGGCTCAGCTTTTCCATAAACTGGTCCCTTAGGAACTCAGCATTCGTCTGAGGGACCTGCAGGGTGCCCTGTCTGGCAACAAGGGCCTTGAAGGCCCTGTGCAGGCGGTGCGAGTAGGCCCTCACCGACTCGTGTTGGCCCTGCACAACCATTTGGAGTTGCGCCATTAGCTGGGAGACGCTCCTCTTCTCCCCATAGACTTCTCGGAGGAGCCTGATGGAGGCCTCTGGGTCACGTTGCAGGTCATCTCCCCTGCAGCTCAGTTCTTCTCTCACAGCTTCCCCCAGGTACTGCCAGAGAAGGTCCTTCCTCTCTTCCACTGAGACGTCTCTTCTGGCCCTCCAGAGAGACTGGACCTCGTCAATGAATCGTTCCACCTCATAGCCGTGGCTGTCCCCATGAAACTTCCGGATGAGGATCTCCCTGGGTGGAACGATGCTGATAGTTTGTGCCACCTCCGCCATCTCGTCCGAATTGGGTGTTAAGACTACAAACAATTCCTACACTAAACAAAAACTAAACACATATGGTTCCATAAAGGGCCTATCAAAAACAAAAAATTTAACTAAGCTACACTAGCCCTAGTACAAAAAAACAAAAATTTAACTAGACTAAAGCACTGACCCCACTCGTGCTACCAATTTGTAAGCCCTGCTAGGGGGGGATACCTTAAATCTACCCTTCTAGGCTTAACTAACTAATCTGTCCGGTCAGTGCAACCGTGGTAGAACCCACAGTGGTTAATAACCTAACCTTAGTCTAAATTAAAAACAAAAAAACTACTAAAATAAAACAAAAACTTTTACAGTTAATAAAATTTATTGCATGGAACCAAAAGTTATAAAAAAAGAATAGATATAAACTGACACAAAACAGAACCAAACGAAACAAACTTTTTACATCAAACACAACACCCAATTTCGGACTACGTCCTAGAAAAAGGAAAACAAATAAATTAATTACTTTACAAAGAAAAGTTATATACAAAGCATTAACCACAGGCTGGCTGGATTACATCTCCACCGCCTGCAGGTAGTTCACACAGAATATACTTTAACAATTAACTGGAACACTGCCAGGACACTGAGCTCAAACTACTAGCTCAACACAGTTACCAGCCTAACAAAAGGCTAAGTAAAATAAAATCTATTAAAAACAAGTGTACCTTCACAGTGACTAGAACGAACCGAACACTCTCCTGGGGATCAACATGATCACCACAGGAAGCGAAAGGTCACTATAAAGATAAAAATATAACCAAACCCGACAGTCCGGAACGAACCGTGACTGTGGGTCAGGTAACAACAACTCTACTACTTAACCCAACAGCCAGGAGTAAACCGTAGCTGCGGGTCAAGTCTAAAAATACCTTTATCCCTGGCTTAACACCAGCCCAAGGGATACAATCAATAGAATACGTATACCACTTAACCCAACAGCCAGGAGTAAACCATAACTGTGGGCCAAGTATAAATAAGCAGTATCCTTGGCTTCACACAAGCCCAAGAGATACAACAAAGTAATAAAATGACCATAAAAACTCAGAATCTGAGTCCACATGGCCTGACCACAATGGCGGTCAGAAGACAACCACAAAAAAACTTATGGCCAGTAACCAAAATAAAGAGCATAGCAAAAAAATAGACATAGTAAAGAAATAAACTTATATCTAACTTACCAGGACTACGACGAACACAAACACAAAATAAATATGGCTGGATGGTGCGAATTTGCTATTCTTTTCACCCGATGACCAGAGAGACTGCCTGCTCCCTTCACCGCAGCTTTCCACACAAAAGACAGAGTTGAACAAGCCGGAAACCGACTTCCACACACCTCACACGCTACACGTAAACAAATAGTCCCTAATTCACGGATAACAAACCAAACACGACGAAACATGCAACAGAATATTATAAAAAGACACTTACTATAAACAATGACAACAATATAAACGAAATATATATAAACTAGCTATAACCAGGGACATAAACAGTGAGACAGCGGCGCCATAATACGGGACTACACGACTAAAAAAAATACGAACAATTTACGACATGAAACGAAACGATACATTCGCCTTCTAAGTTACAAATAATAAAAATACACTCCAGCCGCTCACATACACGCCCCCTAAAGCTTGCGGTCACCGCAAGCTAACAAACTTGAAAAAAACAGCCCACAGGGCATAATCATAAATGTTACAAAAAAACTTTGCAGGAAGAACTTGCAAAAAAATCAGCCCACCGGGCACAATCATAAATTTTACAAAAAAACAATCTTTGCCAGAAAATCAGCCCACAGGGCATAAACATACATGTTACAAAAAACAAAACTTTGCAAAAGAACTTGCAAAAAAATCAGCCCACAGGGCACGATCATAAATTTTACAAAAAAACATTGTCAAAAAAATCAGCCCACAGGGCACAATCACAAGTCTAGCCTACTAGGGACTCTGCGCTCCCTGACCGACCTACGCAGAGGTATGTCAGGTACTGTGGGGTTACCGGCTGCTCTGGTCCCCGGCAATTGGACCTTATAAATTATGTGGCTGTAGCCTGGAGTAGCCGGCGGTATCACTTTGACCGGCCTTGGGGAGGGTGGTTGAGCCCGGGGAGGCACATATCTCCTGATCTGGGTGCTGGCCACCCGGCGGGTGCCAGAAGGGCCATCTTTCTTTTTAATGGCGTAACACCCGCCGGTGATCGGAGGTACTTCGACCACGACGTAAACTGTCGGGTCGTCCAGGTCTGCCATTTTGCGTCTGCCTAGTGGGGGTTGTCTCAGAAGGACCAGATCGCCTATGGCCAGTTCAGCTACAGGTGCCTTTTTGACCTGCTTGTCCTTCTTGCTCGACTCTGTCTGGGGGCATCCCCCAGCACCACCACCCGGTGCCTTAATTAAGGATGGGTTAGGTGGAACCATTGCCTCTAGTTCCTCAGATTGGTCCACCTTTATACTGGTTATGCTGGCGCGTAGGCAGGATGTTGGGCCTGATACCACTGACGGATCTGGGTGAAATTGTTGGTCTAATGGCTGTACCACCTTGTCGTCCTTCATTCCGGGGTCTCCTTTCGTCGCCTGAATGGTTGGTACACTCTTGGCAGACACCAGAGTCCTTTCGCGGGGGCGGAGGACCTTGTCCCCTCGCCATACCTTCGGTGTCACCCCTGGGGGCTTGATCAGGTGGGCCAATGTGGTCAGGTCCTGGAGAACGTTCATGCCCAACAAACAGGGGGGAGCTGATGAGCCACCCACTGGATCCTTTATCACAAGGAACCCCTTGTCGCGTATTTCTTCCTTGTTGATCTCCAGGTCAGTAATAAAATAGCCATTGTATGGGATGGCCAACCCATTTGCTGCCCTCAAGGACAGGGGTGTGTCTGTTCTTAGGATAATGTTCTTGAGGCTCCTGTTACAAAATGTTTCAGTGACCGTGCTGACTTGTGAGCCACTATCTATAACGGCCGTCACCGGTACACCTTGTAAATACACAGTCAGGGTGGGGCACTGTCCAGCCAGCTTGTGAATGGTGGAGCTTGGGCTCTGCCCACCAGCAGTAGTAAGACTCTGAATCACTGCGGCCTCCTGCTTCTTTGAGTTTCGACAATTGCGGGCGAGGTGACCTTGCTGGTTACAATTGTAACACATTCTTGTTTCCGCCTCTGGACGTCGGCGGGGTACCCTTCGGCTAGATGACACTTGAGGGTTCTGTGCCAACTGAGTCAACAGAGCCGATAGCTGCTCTGCGAGCTTGTCCACCCTGTCTTCCAGCTTAGACCTGGGCAGGGTGGGTTCTTCCTTGGGGCGGGCATGTAGAGCTGCCACATAGGCAGGTTCTGTCCCGGGGTCCTCGTCTCCAGACCATCGAATGGCCGCATCCCTTATGGCCAGGAAGGGGATCTTAGGGTCCCTGAAAACTAGTTCTTGCAACTGACGTCTGACTGAGGACTGGCTCAGCTTTTCCATAAACTGGTCCCTTAGGAACTCAGCATTCGTCTGAGGGACCTGCAGGGTGCCCTGTCTGGCAACAAGGGCCTTGAAGGCCCTGTGCAGGCGGTGCGAGTAGGCCCTCACCGACTCGTGTTGGCCCTGCACAACCATTTGGAGTTGCGCCATTAGCTGGGAGACGCTCCTCTTCTCCCCATAGACTTCTCGGAGGAGCCTGATGGAGGCCTCTGGGTCACGTTGCAGGTCATCTCCCCTGCAGCTCAGTTCTTCTCTCACAGCTTCCCCCAGGTACTGCCAGAGAAGGTCCTTCCTCTCTTCCACTGAGACGTCTCTTCTGGCCCTCCAGAGAGACTGGACCTCGTCAATGAATCGTTCCACCTCATAGCCGTGGCTGTCCCCATGAAACTTCCGGATGAGGATCTCCCTGGGTGGAACGATGCTGATAGTTTGTGCCACCTCCGCCATCTCGTCCGAATTGGGTGTTAAGACTACAAACAATTCCTACACTAAACAAAAACTAAACACATATGGTTCCATAAAGGGCCTATCAAAAACAAAAAATTTAACTAAGCTACACTAGCCCTAGTACAAAAAAACAAAAATTTAACTAGACTAAAGCACTGACCCCACTCGTGCTACCAATTTGTAAGCCCTGCTAGGGGGGGATACCTTAAATCTACCCTTCTAGGCTTAACTAACTAATCTGTCCGGTCAGTGCAACCGTGGTAGAACCCACAGTGGTTAATAACCTAACCTTAGTCTAAATTAAAAACAAAAAAACTACTAAAATAAAACAAAAACTTTTACAGTTAATAAAATTTATTGCATGGAACCAAAAGTTATAAAAAAAGAATAGATATAAACTGACACAAAACAGAACCAAACGAAACAAACTTTTTACATCAAACACAACACCCAATTTCGGACTACGTCCTAGAAAAAGGAAAACAAATAAATTAATTACTTTACAAAGAAAAGTTATATACAAAGCATTAACCACAGGCTGGCTGGATTACATCTCCACCGCCTGCAGGTAGTTCACACAGAATATACTTTAACAATTAACTGGAACACTGCCAGGACACTGAGCTCAAACTACTAGCTCAACACAGTTACCAGCCTAACAAAAGGCTAAGTAAAATAAAATCTATTAAAAACAAGTGTACCTTCACAGTGACTAGAACGAACCGAACACTCTCCTGGGGATCAACATGATCACCACAGGAAGCGAAAGGTCACTATAAAGATAAAAATATAACCAAACCCGACAGTCCGGAACGAACCGTGACTGTGGGTCAGGTAACAACAACTCTACTACTTAACCCAACAGCCAGGAGTAAACCGTAGCTGCGGGTCAAGTCTAAAAATACCTTTATCCCTGGCTTAACACCAGCCCAAGGGATACAATCAATAGAATACGTATACCACTTAACCCAACAGCCAGGAGTAAACCATAACTGTGGGCCAAGTATAAATAAGCAGTATCCTTGGCTTCACACAAGCCCAAGAGATACAACAAAGTAATAAAATGACCATAAAAACTCAGAATCTGAGTCCACATGGCCTGACCACAATGGCGGTCAGAAGACAACCACAAAAAAACTTATGGCCAGTAACCAAAATAAAGAGCATAGCAAAAAAATAGACATAGTAAAGAAATAAACTTATATCTAACTTACCAGGACTACGACGAACACAAACACAAAATAAATATGGCTGGATGGTGCGAATTTGCTATTCTTTTCACCCGATGACCAGAGAGACTGCCTGCTCCCTTCACCGCAGCTTTCCACACAAAAGACAGAGTTGAACAAGCCGGAAACCGACTTCCACACACCTCACACGCTACACGTAAACAAATAGTCCCTAATTCACGGATAACAAACCAAACACGACGAAACATGCAACAGAATATTATAAAAAGACACTTACTATAAACAATGACAACAATATAAACGAAATATATATAAACTAGCTATAACCAGGGACATAAACAGTGAGACAGCGGCGCCATAATACGGGACTACACGACTAAAAAAAATACGAACAATTTACGACATGAAACGAAACGATACATTCGCCTTCTAAGTTACAAATAATAAAAATACACTCCAGCCGCTCACATAAAATCTTTTTCGTGGATAATTCAATTAATGTTTCAATAGTATTATTCTAGTTTCGGCCTCCCACCCCTTCAAGTTTAAATCCTTATACCCATGCCTATGATGCCAAGTTTCGTTTTTTAAATGGTTCACAACAACCGACACCTTAGTCGAGTGAACAGAAAACACACCAAATGAGAGACATTTTACATTACACATTGTCAACACATTGAAAGCAGATATTCAAACACCTACATCTTTAAAAAAGGTTTAATAATTATTCAAAACATTGACAAGTCAAAAGATGTCTTAAGATGGGATGAAAATTATATTGTTGGGTTAAGCATAATAAACAGAAGTCATAGATGACGGGATATTGTGAATTAGTAATTAGAATTGTATTTGTAATTTGAAAAAAATACAATAAACGTAATAGAAACAGATATAGGCTACGTAATATCTAAGTGACTTGACAAATAGTCTTGTTATTTGAATTGTATTCCTAATATGAAGTAAAACAAAGAACATAATAGAATCAGGTGTACAAAACATCCAAGTGGCTTGATAAATAATCTTGTTATTAGAATCGCATTCCTAATATGAAGTAAAACAAAGAACATAATAAAATCAGGTCTACAAAACATCCAAGTGACTTGACAAATAATTAAGTAATTAGAATTGTATTCTTATTTCGAAATAAAACAATAAATATAATAGAAACAGGTGTACATAGCATCTAAGTGACTTGACAAATAATTAAGTGATTAGAATAGTATCCCTAGTTTGAAGTAAAACAATAAATATAATAAAAACATGTGTACAAAATAATATCTAAGTGTTTAGACACACAAAGGCTGGCGAAATGAAACACTTTTGGAATTGGGTTGTTGCATGTTGGCTGGTTGTTGCATGTTGGCTGGTTGTTGCATGTTGGCTGGTTGTTGCATGTTGGCTGGTTGTTGCATGTTGGCTGGTTGTTGCATGTTGGCTGGTTGTTGCATGTTGGCTGGTTGTTACATGTTGGCTGGTTGTTACATGTTGGCTGGTTGTTGCATGTTGGCTGGCTGCTTGTTTTAGCAGCCTAGTTGGCTGGCTAACTGTATGGTTCTATTCTGGCTGGCTGGCTGCTTGTTTTAGCAGCCTGGCTGGCTGGCTGCTTGTTTTAGCAGCCTAGTTGGCTGGCTGTTGGTTCTATTCTGGCTGGCTGGCTGCTTGTTTTAGCAGCCTAGTTGGCTGGCTGTTGGTTCTATTCTGGCTGGCTGGCTTTGATGCTGATTAGCGTGGGCTTCATATTGGATTGTTGACAGTATTGGGTTGTTCATGGTAGGTTGTCAGCTAGAGTGTTTTCTTCCATGTGTTGTCATATAGTGGTCGGACTGCTGCTAGAATTATCTTGATTATCTGGTTGTTTGTCTGCTCCTGGGCTTGTAGTTCAGGGCTGGTTGTTGGCTCCTGAGCTGGTTGGCTTCTTGGCTGGTTGGCTTCTGGACTAGTTGGCTCCTGGGCTGCTCGTTCAGTGGTTGGCTCCTGGGCTTGTAGTTCAGTGGTTGGCTCCAGAGCTGGTCGTTCAGTGGTTGGCTCCTGGGCTTGTAGTTCAGGGCTGGTTGTTGGCTCCTGGGCTGGTTGGCTCCTGGGCTGGTTGGCTCCAGAGCTGGTCGTTCAGTGGTTGGCTCCTGGGCTTGTAGTTCAGGGCTGGTTGTTGGCTCCTGGGCTGGTTGGCTCCTGGGCTGGTTGGCTCCTGGGCTGGTTGGCTCCTGGGCTTGTAGTTCAGTGGTTGGCTCCTGGGCTGGTCGTTGGCTCCTGGGCTGGTCGTTGGCTCCTGGGCTGGTTGGCTCCTGGGCTGGTTGGCTCCTGGGCTGGTTGGCTCCTGGGATGGTTGGCTCCTGGGCTGGTTGGCTCCTGGGCTGGTTGGCTCCTGGGCTGGTTGGCTCCTGGGCTGGATGGCTCCTGGCTGCTAGTACCGAGGTTGGCACCTGGATGGCTGGTTGGCTCCTGGGCTGCTCTTAGAATTGACAGCTTAGGGGCTGGATGCTGGTTAACTTCTGGCTAATGGTTAGGTTCGTTGGTCCGTTGAAAATTAGTGGTATTTGTTAGTTTTGTTTTCGTCCGTTGTTTGGTTGTCTGTTATTTGGTTAGTTGTCGTTCGTTTGTCAGTTGTCGGTTAGTGGTGTTAGTTAGGTTTGGTTTTCGTCAGTTGGTTGGTTGTCTGTTAGTTGGTTAGTTGTCGTTCGTTTGTCCGTTGTCGGTTAGTGGTGTTAGTTAGGTTTGGTTTTCGTCAGTTGGTTGGTTGTCTGTTAGTTGGTTAGTTGTCGTTCGTTTGTCCGTTGTCGGTTAGTGGTGTTAGTTAGGTTTGGTTTTCGTCAGTTGCTTGGTTGTCTGTTAGTTGGTTAGTTGTCGTTCGTTTGTCCGTTGTCGGTTAGTGGTGTTAGTTAGGTTTGGTTTTCGTCAGTTGGTTGGTTGTCTGTTAGTTGGTTAGTTGTCGTTCGTTTGTCCGTTGTCAGTTAGTGGAGTTAGTTAGGTTTGGTTTTCGTCAGTTGGTTGGTTGTCTGTTAGTTGGTTAGTTGTCGTTCGTTTGTCCGTTGTCGGTTAGTGGTGTTAGTTAGGTTTGGTTTTCGTCAGTTGGTTGGTTGTCTGTTAGTTGGTTAGTTGTCGTTCGTTTGTCCGTTGTCGGTTAGTGGTGTTAGTTAGGTTCGTTGGTTGGTTTTGGTCAGTTGGTTAGTTGTCTGTTAGTTGGTCAGTTGTCGTTCGTATGACCGTTGTCGTCCGTTGGTTGGTTGTCGGTTAGTAGTTCTTCCAGGCATCCAAGTGTAACACCCCCCCCCCCCTCTGAACGAAATGGAATTTATATAGAAAATATATTTTTTAACAGCGTTTGCCCACCCCCCCCCCCCTCTCCCGAAAATTTCAAGTACCCCCCCCCCCCCCCCGGAGAAAAAAGTCTGGAAAAAACACTGGATACCGATGTATACATGCAGGGTGTAACCAGTTTTGTAATTTCAGCAGATTAAGTAGTCGGGAGATTTAGAACGAAATTCTTTTGACCAGGCGTGTCAATTATAGTATGCTTACAACTGCACGTGTAGATCCTTTGTTACGTAAAGAATTAAAAAAAAACTGTTTTACTTGAATTATGGTTATGTTTTAGGTAAATAGGAAGCTTAAAAACTAAGTTTGGCTCATTTTTGGATCAGTGTCGTGATGACTATTTCTGCTTAACAGTTTGATAAAGCATCTTTACCTTCAGAATCAATTGAGGCGGTTTGTTCGAGTAGGGAACGCTCATGGTTGCTAAACCGAAAAGTCTCTAGTTCGAATCCTCGGGCAGATGAGGCTCGTTAGCTGGGAACAGCCACGCTTCTAGGAGAGACAACTCCAAAATCAAACAACTGCTGCCTTGTTGTTTGTTCTTGGTTGGACAAAGGCTATGGAAGCAAATCCAAAAAGAAAAACAGGCTGAAATCGGAGTCAATGGCCTCAATGGCGCATAACCAGTTGACACGTAATCCTAAATTGTGATGGAAGCATGGTCGAGTCGGCAAAGCTCATGGTTGTTAAATTCGAAAAAGAAAGTCTCGAGTTCGAACCCTCTGGCAGATAAGGCTCGATCCATTCGAGCACTAAAAATTTAAGAACGAAGAAGAAGAAGAACCGATTAAATTGTTTTAATAACGAAATAGTAGGATGGTTTTAGTCAAAAGTTATAAATATTTAATCTAAAATGTCCATCACATTTTGAGATGCGCTATCATTTTTCGTTTTTTGATTAACTCAAAATGATTTTTGCAATCCAGAAAAAAAAAACAGGGATGAAAGTGAATTCAACAGACTGCGTGGCAACTAAAAAGTTTACACAAAACTCTTAATTGTTTAGAGGCAATTCGCTTTAAATATAAAAGTTAGATCTAAAGAGAAGTTTAAGAAAACGTTTGAAAAAAAAAACAATTTTATTAATAATTATGTTTTAAAAATAATTTATTTTTGACTTCAAAAGTATTTTGAAAATTTTTTCTTGTAAATGCTTTTACTAAATAAAAACACGAAAATTATTAGTAGATTTAAAATATTAGCTGATCACAGTGTATGAGTCGAAGTTCGAGGCACGACTCCATTGACTCCCCGACTCTATTGAACACTGCAGCTCTCTGCATCTAATAGGGTTTTTCCCCAGCGTAGTTTCCTCTGTAAATACATGATGAGTAAAAAAAAAATGAACAGGTCTCTTTACATTACTGTTACATTTATACTTATCATTGTGGACATGTTGTTTAACACAATGTTTTGAAAAATAAACCGAGAGTGATCTCCCCTAAACTTTCTCGAATATTCTTATATAAAACAACAGAGGATGAAAACTCGGGATATAGACATGCTTTTCAATTCATTTTTAATTACTAAAATTTTTTAAATAGAATAAAATCTTGAAGAAAAATGAATTGCACACCACGTGAACGCAAAGCGAAATGTGTATAATAGTGCAGAATATTAATAGTACTTTATAAATTCACATGCGTTTTTGAGAAATCGGAATAGCAAAAATTACTCAACGGAATTTACTCAAAATTTGACTGAAGGCAGAGAAAGATTAGATCTTTTACTTACGTGTGAAGTTTCATTCATCTAATTGAACTAGATTCTAGTACTCAAGCTATAGGCTCTTGAAAAATTGAAAGTAGAAAAAGTTCTACTTTCGGCTATCGCAAACCGCTCAGAAGTCAATACTAATATATGATTTTGATATAATACTTATACATGGAATTTCATCAATCTAGCTTTAACGGCAATCAAGTTATCGTGTTCACACACACACACACACACACACACACACACACACACACACACACGCACGCACACACACACACACACGCACGCACACACACACACACGCACGCACACACACACACACACGCACGCACGCACACACACACACACACGCACGCACACACACACATTCACACACACATGCGGACAAGATTGCAAAGCTATGTTTTTCCAACTCAGGGAGGTATAAAACGTCGAGATTTGCAAAAATCTCTATTTTCTCTTTACTTCGTATATAGGAGAAAGTAAAAAAGACAAGGACAATGTTTAGTTATTTTTAAAGTATAAAACAAAAATTACGATTAATTCGTATGTTATATAGTTTGTAATCACTGTGAGCTTTAGCAATAAAGTCTAGTGTTGAAATAAAAGCTGTATTAATGTGTTCGTAGTCATAGTATAGATAATTATATAATATCAAATTTTGGTTCTCCTAGATTTTGGTATTGAAACAAATGTGTACTAATGGCTATATAAGGAGCAATTATTGTAAAACAAATGTGTACTAATTAATAAATATATAAATAAATAGTTTGAAATAAAATGTATACAAATGGGTATATAGGGAACTAGATTGAAATAGAATGTGTATTTATTTTCCAACGCAGTGTTACTGTATAATGTATAAAATTTGTTGTGAACAAATTGTTCAACAATGGTCTAGTACGTTTTAAAAAATCAACTCACGGTGGATCATAGTTGCACGACACAAGATTAGGAAATATCTCAGGATTATTTTCACACTGAGTGATGGCACATCCAAGATGTAATGAATCTCTCCACACCACCTAAAAATAACGAAATCGTACAGTGATTTAGTAAAAGCTTATACGCGAAATAGTTCTATTCATAAAACGCAATCAAGGATTGATTGTTTAACAAATATTAGAATTTTAGCGATATGAAAGACGCAAAGTCAGAATAGATAAGAGAAAAATAGTGCGCTTTACCTAAGGACACTGCGGTCTCAATTTAAGTAAGACAGTTATACTGCTAGCTGTTATTCGTTGTTATTTTTTTAAAAGAAAACATTTTATGAGATAGCTATTACATCAGAGGCGTAGCGATGGGGGGGGGGGGGGAGTACATATGTCTCCGGGCGCCGACCTTAGGGGCGCCAAAATGGGTTGTAAAAACAAATTAAAATGTCATTTTAGCTGCATTTTTGCAGTTTGAGGGGGGCGGGGGGGGGGGGTGCAAATCGAAAGTTTGAGGAGGGTTGCAAATCGAAAATTTGAGGGAGGGGGGGATGTGCAAATCGAAAGTTTGAGGGGGTGCAAATTGAAAATTTGCTCCCGAGGGGGGCGCCAAATTGAAAGTTTGTCCCCGGGCGCCAGGAAGGGTCGCTACGCCTCTGTATTACATTGCAATTTTTGTGTTTACTAATATTTTTTAATGCTGGAAATGTGCTTGTATAACCAAAAATATTCTGACAACGTAGGAATGTGACATCAAACGATAAAATAAAATTTAACAACGTCTTAAGATGCTTGTGAAACGATGATATACGAAATTTACCAATAATGTTTAAAAATGCATTAATAAAACAATTTTAGGGATATTTATTTCCTCAATTTTTTAAATAAAAAAAACACATTTTTAGTTTTTCTTTATTTATTTAACTTAGGAACATTTTCAACCAATTATTTTTTAAACTATTGATTAGTAGTTTTATTAAAAAAATCAACATAACTACATAATATTATATCTAATTAAAAAACGACGCTTAATTTTAATTAATTAATATTTTTTATACTAATCATCCAATTTTAATAATTGTTTCAGTAATCTAATCAAGTGAAGCTTTGTTTTTTTCTTCGAGTAATATTATTTTCAATTTAACACCGTTTTACTTAAGTGAATAAATAAACTTCATATGCGTTAGTGCAGTTTTAACCAATCACAGAGCTCCGTTTTTTTTAGTTTTTCCAAAACCATTTTTTGACACCTTGTGCACGATTTTTCAAAAAGTTACAAAGCTGTGTGACTCAAATTTTGTAATTATGTTTAGTATTTACCATTCTTTAAATTGCATTACTTTTTTTCAGATATCAAAAACACTGTTGAAGATATTGGCGTTTTTTCTTGCACGAGAGTAAAACATTCATAAAATATTTATTATCCTTCAAAATCAAATTACATTGGTACAAAGTACATATCATTTCATAAAAACATAAGTACATATTTTCTGCTCTTAAACATTAATACTTTTTCATAATCGTGCATATGAATATGCTACTAAATATAGTAATAGCTGCTTTTTAAAGGTAATTTCAAGGTCACAACTATTGTAAACTATATATTTTCTTACTTGTTTTTATATGTATAGTACTGGTATAAAATTTTAGCCACGTAAGTTTAAAAATATAAAACTTTCTCTTTTGGGATGATACCTAATCTTAATGTCTAAACTATGTTGCTTAAAACGTTTTATCTAATGACAGTTAATGACAATTTAGCAATGATTTGTTTGTCTCACTAATAAGTTTCACTAATTATGTTTTATATTTAACTTATTAGATTTCAAGTTTCATTTATTAGATATTTTGTTTTATCTGTGGCGTTTTATGATGTATCAATTATAATTCTTTAATGTGCCTCTCATTGACCAATGTCCACCCTTTACTTTTTTAAAGATATTTTTAAAAAAACGTTATAATATTGTAAATATAGATGTATCAATATCTTAACAGTCGACGTGTTTTAGTTCTTCACCAGCTATGTTTAATACATCGACGATTATTTTTTAAGTGTTTCACTAACAACCCTAATATATAAAAGCCATGCGCGCACTTTTCTCTCTATCTCCCTGTCCGCAATTGGCAATGTGCTGAGTATGTTCAGCGATTAATGGAGAACTTAAAGATACGGACTTTTGTTGAAAAATATGATGGGTGTTATAAATGTATAAACTTGATTTTATTTAAAGAAGGACAATAAAAATAAAGGCATATTCGAATGTAGAAACACATTTCTAACTAAAGTGTTTATTGTCGTGACAAGAAAGCAATAAACAATGACGTCACATGCCACATGTTTAAAATAAGGAAAGAACACAAAACTTATGGCGTCATCTTCCAATTTTAGAAAACAAAGAAACTATTTCATTTAAATTGATTTAGATCTACTTATCAAGACGAACGCTATAAAAATATACAATTTTCTCGTCCTAAACTTATAAAACTTACTTTATCTATTTAGATTCTAGATTTAGATCTAAAGCTACCGAAGAACTAGACTTAAGCCAGTCGTAGATTTTAGATCTAGACTCTAGATTAATCTAGATCTATGCCAATAATGCGTTTCTATACTAAACTTTAGGCTTTAATTATCTTATATTTTGTTTGTTTACGCTTTGATATCTCAACAATAAGACTTTACTGTCTCACCCATATTGTATTAAGATTTTATTTATTGTCCGCTAGTAAGGGACTAATGGTGAGTGATTATTGTTTTGGAGTTTTAAAATGTCTAGCTGCTGATATTTAAGCGTCTCACTTGTGAGTAGTGACCACATGAGTCACCGATACAATTCCAATCAGAGTCCACATTTGCCAGTTCTTCCACCCAAGATTCCACGCTGTTGTAGGCCAAATACGTGACGTTGTTGGTTAAGGCTGAAACATGGCAGACATGTTATTCGTCACAATAAGAATCACTGTCGAAATTTGACCATGGTAGGTGAATTATAAGATGGGTCTACTTCTGATTAGTAAACTATTAGGTCGTTGTACTTGTTTTTTAGTAAACCATGAGATGGATCTACTTCTGTTTGGTAAACTATGATATGGGCTTAATTGTGTTTGGTAAACTATGAGATGGGTCTACTTATGTTTGGTACATTATGAGATGGGCCTACTACTGTTTTGTAAAGTATGATATGAGTTTAAGTGTGTTTGGTAAAATATGAGAAGGGTCTACTTCTCTTTGTCAAACTGTGCGATGTATCTACTATTTCTGTTTGGTAAACTGTGTGGTGGATCTACTACTTCTCTTTGGCAAACTGTGTGGTGGATCTACTACTTCTCTTTGGTAAACTGTGTGGTGGATCTACTACTTCTCTTTGGTAAACTGTGTGGTGGATTGTGTGGTGGATCTACTACTTCTCTTTGGTAAACTGTGTGGTGGATTGTGTGGTGAATCTACTACTTCTCTTTGGTAAACTGTGTGGTGGATCTACTACTTCTCTTTTGTAAACTTTGTGGTGGATCTACTACTTCTCTTTTGTAAACTTTGTGGTGGATCTACTACTTCTCTTTTGTAAACTTTGTGGTGGATCTACCACTTCTCTTTGGTAAACTTTGTGGTGGATCTACCACTTCTCTTTGGTAAACTATGTGGTGGATCTACTACTTCTCTTTTGTAAACTTTGTGGTGGATCTACCACTTCTCTTTGGTAAACTTTGTGGTGGATCTACTACTTCTCTTTGGTAAACTGTGCGGTGGGGCTACTACTTCTCTTTGGTAAACTGTGTGGTGGATCTACTACTTCTCTTTTGTAAACTGTGTAGTGGGTCTACTACTTCTCTTTTGTAAACTATGTGGTGGATCTACAAATTCTCTTTTGTAAACTTTGTGGTGGATCTACCACTTCTCTTTGGTAAACTTTGTGGTGGATCTACTACTTCTCTTTTGTAAACTTTGTGGTGGATCTACTACTTCTCTTTTGTAAACTATGTGGTGGATCTACAAATTCTCTTTTGTAAACTTTGTGGTGGATCTACCACTTCTCTTTGGTAAACTTTGTGGTGGATCTACTACTTCTCTTTGGTAAACTGTGCGGTGGGGCTACTACTTCTCTTTGGTAAACTGTGTGGTGGATCTACTACTTCTCTTTTGTAAACTGTGTGGTGGGTCTACTACTTCTCTTTTTTAAACTGTGCGGTGGGGCTACTACTTCTCTTTGGTAAACTGTGTGGTGGATCTACTACTTCTCTTTGGTAAACTGTGTGGTGGATCTACTACTTCTCTTTGGTAAACTGTGTGGTGGATCTACTACTTCTCTTTGGTAAACTGTGTGGTGGATCTACTACTTCTCTTTGGTAAACTGTGTGGTGGATCTACTTCTTCTCTTTGGTAAACTATTAGATGGGTGTACTTCTGTTTGGATAAATATAGGATGTCTCTAATTCTGTTTGGTTAATTTATGGCAAGCAATTACTTCTGGAAGAATAACTATTGTACGGTTTTATTAATATTATGGTAAACTACAGGCTAGGTTTACCTCTGCTAGTTTGAATATGTCATAAACTTAATAATATACGGCTACTTCTGCTAGACTAATGATGGTAAGGATCCATGAATGTTAGGTTAACAATTGTGTGTGCCTACTTCTAATCACATTATTATGGTATGTGTCTACTTTTGCTAAGCCAACTATGGTTAAGGCCTACTACATATAAACTAATGATGGCGATCTTACGTGAGGATGCGTATAGATTTTCGCCGTAAGGTCCATCGCTGTGTTCAAACACACACCTAGAAGTCCAGTCCCCTGCAAAATCGGCCAGTTTAGTGTCCC
>NW_026733372.1:182500-227500 GCF_028476545.2 Physella acuta
TTACCGAAAATACTAAAAAACATCTATTACAAAAATCTTTAGTAAACTCCAACAAAACCTTCTAAATGAAGTTTGTATAACAGCACAAGATTTTAAAATATTTAAAGAACCATTCGAGACATTTCACGGTAACCGCCTTTAAAACAGAGCAGGTGAGAGGCAGGCGACACGCTGTATTTACTTCCGTAAAGGTGAAGTTTCCTTTCAAACCTGACGCTTAATGGGGCAAGTGAAGTAGAGTTCATCTGTCTCTGTATTAAAGGATAGTGTGTGTTTCCTATAGACGAACAGTAATTTTTTTTCAACAACTTGAGTTTCAACATATTTTTCACACTAATAAGATACATTGACTTTTTAAAATAATTTTTTTTCCTTCATTTTTTTTTGTTTGTTTGTGCTTTCTTTTCTTAAAATACATTTATTTCATTGTTGCAAGAGAAACAAAAAAATTGATATCAGACGTGCTGTATTACGTGTAAGTAAACCATCTTAAATGAATGAAAGTACATGTCAGAAATAGCTATTACTATTGTAAATCTGTATCAGTCCTTAAAGACTGTAATACATATCAGACTATAACAAGACACATCGACGCTGTAAATTACTTGTCTGATGTTCAGAAAAGAAAGAAAACATCAAAAACACTGATTGATCGAAAGTTCACAATAGTTATAATAAAATCTTTTTTACTTTATAATAAATTATATATTTAATAAAATTGATGGCTCGTCATTTAGTTTAGACTACAATTTCAATTATTAAGCTCACGAAAAAAACAATAATTTAACAAAAGGGTAGTACAAATATTTTTATTTATATAATTAAATTTTTAAAAATGTTTTGTTTTTCTTTTATAAATTAATTAAGAATTTTTAAATTATTAACACACTTTACGTTATATTTTATCCCCTTGGTTATTTTGAATATCAAGATGGGAAGTAATAAACATAAACATTCAATCGATACAATTTTTTAAAAGTATTGCGATATATAAAGCCATGTAATACAATAATTTAATACAATGTTAAGTTGATATATATATATATATATATATATATATATATATATATATATATATATATATATATGTGTGCATATATATATATATATATATATATATATATATATATATATATATATATATATATATATATATATATATATATATATATATATCCATATACACACTCTGTAATGTAAAATGTTTTTTTTTTACCACGTACTGTATCGACCGTCTCTGTCACTGAAAGACGGCTACTTTATTGTATTACTTTATAATGTATTTGAAACTATAGGCCTATTAAAAAAAATAAAGTATTTATTGTTTAAAAAGGATATAAAACTCCTTATGAGGACCGCTATGAACATATCTGTTTGAAGGGACAAAATGATTTATTTTGAGGTGTCTCATTGTGTTTTATTTCAAATAATATACATGTTGCTTGTAATATTTTATTATTGACTTCCTTTAATCCCAAATTTGTTTAAATTCTAGTTGTAAGGCAATGCCCACCCCAGTGCACTCCGCCAAACAGGAAAACTATGCCCTTTTATTTTATTTTATATTTGAGGTTATTTAAAAAAAAATACCACGTGAATTTCCATCCAGCTTAATATAATCATCCGGATTTGATGAGGGAAAATGCACAATGAATATTTTGATCTGGGGTTGGGGCCCCTTTTAAAATTTCCAGGAGCTTTTGGGTACAGCCAGACCACTTCTAGTAATGGAGATAGGTCTTCACTAGTTAACTGTTCGACGGCGCTATTTGTTTAATAATTACCGGTCGCAACTTCTATGTTTAGATACTTTCGAAGCAACATAGAAATAAAACACACGACGACGGAAGAGTGTGTATTTTAAGTATTTTTAAAGTATGTTCTTGTTGAAAAACCTCACAATTTGAAGACCCCCTAATAGTTTACTTGCATCTAATGTATTGACCATTACTGACCCTTACATTTTGTATCCTGTAGATCCCCACTACCACATACAAACATGAGACGGTGGAGCCATGTACTGCTGTGTTTGCTCGTGACCATCTTAGGGATGGCGTCGTCTTGCCGGTCGCAACCTGCCCACCCCCACATTGTGATGATAGTAGCAGACGATCTAGGTGAGATGGTATATCCGAACTGTTGTATGTGAGGGTTGTTTACAGCCAAACAAATAACAATATAAAATAACAGTTACAGAAACAACAAACTAATATAACAATTTCAAAATAACAATCAAATATAACAATTTAATTCAATATAGATAACTATTTGTAAAATAACAATACAAGATCATATAGGAATTAAAAAAATAATACAATAAAATATAACAATTAAAGAACTATCAAATAATATAAAAAATGGAAGAAAAACAACAATACAATCTAATTAAAAATTTTATAAAAAAATAACAAATATAACAACAATAAATATAGAATTTATTTAATATAACGGTTAAAAAAATGTATCAATAGTAATTGTGTGCTGCGTCAATTCTGGCCTAAGTCAGGGGCATTTTTTAGCCTAAGTCAAGGGCATTTTGTAGCCTATGTCAGGGGCATTGTTTAGCCTAAGTCAAGGGCATTTTGTAGCCTATGTCAGGGCATTGTTTAGCCTAAGTCAAGGGCATCGTTTAGCCTAAGTCAGGGGCATTGTTTAGCCTAAGTCAGGGGCATTGTGTAGCCTATGTCAGGGGCATTGTGTAGCCTATGCCCTAAGTGTTCTTACTAAGCTAAAAGGAAGCGATGCTGCAACATTATGCACACACTATCATCTTATTTAATTCTAAATGTACACATCCTTAACACGTTCCACTGTATGTACAAATCCTTAACACACACGGGTGTGTGTACAATTCCTTAACACACACGGGTTGTGTGTACAATTCCTGAATTAACACGTCCCACAAGCGTGTTTTAAATACCTATCTAAAATGTGCAGATGTTTGCTATAATGTTCATCAAGTTTTAATCTCACTCAAGTATCTCTTCAGTAAGTGTTATCTTAAGAGCCATGTTTTAATGTGTTGATTGCTAAGAGTAGGCCTAACTATCTTCAGTCAACAAATAGACAGTAGCGGTTATTTCAGCTATAAGCATAAACATTAATATAGTACTAATCCTAAACTATACACACACTCCAAACTAAACCACACATCAAGGCTTTAACTCTATAAGTTAGGGTGTAGTTTTTAAAGAATACTGCGAAATACACATGGGGTATGGTTATCGAGCTACTGATTTTAGCTAATTTATCTGGCAGTCGTTCACAAAATAAAATTTAGTTGTCATTGCACTATCACTAAAGAAAAATATTACAACTCTTTATAAAAAGTGAATATATATCTAAAAATTAAAAACATAAAACTTGAAAAACGATCTGAAGGTTCCATAGGGTTGAGCGCTATATAACTAATTAAGGTTAAACCATTAAATTACAATTAATATTGATGTTGGGACGGCGTGGCCTGAGCCTAAGCTAGGCTGCTAACCCTAAAGTCTGGAGTTCAAATCCGAGATTGGTACCTAACTCATGTTACGGAAAGTAAAGACGGCTGGGCAGAGTGATGACCACACCTTCCCTTCCATGCCGAGGTCGGGAAACATAAAAACTCTACTTCATCTGCCCAATGGTCTAAATAGGAATCTTTACTTTTCTTTTCCATTATTTATTCGATCTTTCAATTAATGTAGGTTGGAACGACATCGGCTTCAACAACCCAAACATCATCAGCCCAAATTTGGATGCTCTAGCAAGGGAGGGAATAATTTTAAACCAGAGTTATGTACAGCCCCTTTGTTCGCCGTAAGTTGATGCTTGTATCGATGTTCTTTGAATCATTTGGGATAAAAAATATGAAACGATGCTGACAAATGAGTTATGGTGGGTTTTCAATGTAGTTGAGCATCATGCATCAGGCAGAGAAATAGGGATACCAAATCGAAAATTTACTACGAAAACAGTGCTGTATCTGGTTGAACATAAAATATCTGAGAGAGGCGGGTGACACCAAACAGAAGAAGCGAAAGTCTTGAAAAGGGTTGATAAATCCTCAGTCCACGACCTAGTGATGCCACTTACAGTATGGTCACTAATGTGTGACAAAAAGCATTGTGTTTATTTTTTTATTTTTTTTAGCTTTTTAGAGTTAAAAATGTAATTTTTATATGACCTTTATGATATAATTGTCATTAAATGTGAAGCGCTTTTATTGAACGTGATGACAACTTAATTTACATGTTTACATTTTAAAACTTGAGTACCTCTCTTGCTCATTCCAGATGTTTTTACCTGTCTACTTTATAAAAGGTAACCGTTCTTGTTATTCACAGGTCTAGGGCTGCCCTCATGACCGGATATTACCCTTTCCGTCTTGGGCTACAGGTAAGTCTCTTGTTGACTCAAGGTAACTCTCTACTCACCTATAACTTACGTGAACACTGTACTGGTAAAATAGAATAGTTGGAAAGCTTTAACTAACGTGACGCCGATGTCATTATAGCAAACAAACAGCTCTAGCTAGCTTGACAGCCATGCTGTAAGCTGAACAGCTAAATGACATTCCTGATGTTAAGTAAGTAAAACAACTCTAGCTAACGTGACATATATGCTGTTAGGTAAGTTAAATAACTATAGCTAACGTAACACTCATGTTGTTAAGTAAGTTAACTAACTCACGTGACACCCTGCTGTTAACTAACTCACGTGACACCCTGCTGTTAACTAACTCACGTGACACCCTGCTGTTAACTAACTCACGTGACACCCTGCTGTTAACTAACTAACGTGACAGCCTGCTATTAACTCACGTGACACCTTGCTGTTAACTAACTCACGTGATACCCTGCTGTTAACTAACTCACGTGACACCCTGCTGTTAACTAACCCACGTGACACCCTGCTGTTAACTATCTAACGTGACACCCTGGTGCTAACTAACTAACGTGACACCCTGCTGTTAACTAACTCACGTGACACCCTGCTGTTAACTAACCCACGTGACACCCTGCTGTTAACTATCTAACGTGACACCCTGCTGTTAACTAACTCACATGACACCCTGCTGTTAACTAACGTGACACCTGTTGTTCCAGCACCTCGTCATCACACAAGAGCAGGCTGTCTGTGTCCCCGACAACAAAACTCTACTACCCCAGGTCCTCAAGAAACAAGGATACGCCACACACATCATTGGCAAGTAAGGAAACTTGACACTCATTCATGGCAAACTTGACAGCTTCTTGCTGTACACACGAGTGAAAAAACTTGGCATTTTTTTAGGTGTACAAACATGTTAAACTTGATTCTTGTATGTACGCACGTATGAAACTTGACTGTAAAATGTTTTACACATATACAAAACTTGACATTTTATTGCTGTACATCCATTCATTTTGTTAACTGGAGGGGGGTTGGTTTGGTGTATGTCTCTTAATTATCACCAAGATAATTATTAATTTACTAATTAATTAATCTTTCAAACAAATCAACAAAGCTGAAAAAAAAATATAAAAAAACAGGTTACCATTTCGGACCTAGTGAACCACATTGTAGATAAGGTAGAGTTCGCCCTGTTTCTAAGACCTCTGCATTTGAAGGGACAGTTTGAACAGCAGTATGCACTTCCACCTTTCTTTTCTTTACTTAACTATAGTAGTAGCATTTTTACTGTTAGCTGATATGGGTGTAACGTTGTTTCTTTTTTACACCTAACTTTTCTTAAACACATATTTGTTTTATTTATTATGTTATGTTATAACTGGGCCTTTACATATAAGATTTGAATTAAAGTTGACTTGTCTAAAAACGGATTTTTAACTTGTCTAAAATACGGATTTAAAAAAAAAATTATTATGCTATGTTACAACTGGGCCTTCACATCTAAGATTTGAGCTCAGATTAAAACGTATGCTAATTTTTGAGTCGATGACCTTTACATATGGCACCTGGGTATTATGTTACGACTGGGCCTTCACATCTAAGATTTGAGCTCAGATTAAAACGTATGCTAATTTTTGAGTCGATGACCTTTACATATGGCACCTGGGTATTATGTTACGACTGGGCCTTCACATCTAAGATTTGAGCTCAGATTAAAACGTATGCTAATTTTTGAGTCGATGACCTTTACATATGGCATCTGGGTGTTATGTTACAACTAGGCCTTCATATCTAAGATTTGAACTCAGATTAAAACGTATGCTAATTTTTGAGTCGATGACCTTTACATATGGCATCTGGGTGTTATGTTACAACTAGGCCTTCATATCTAAGATTTGACCTCAGATTAAAACGTATGCTAATTTTTGAGTTGATGACCTCTACAGGTGGCACCTGGGCTTCTGCAAGTGGGAGTGTACGCCCACATTTAGGGGCTTCGATTCCTTTTTTGGCTACTACAACGCCATGGAGGACCATTACACCAAGATGTACGGTACGTCTCACATCACGTGACAAAATGGCGGTGAAATGTGTCGGAACTGACATTATTTGTTTTCACTGATAGCCTATATCAGGGGTCTCCAAACTACGGCCCGCGGGCCGGATGCGGCCCGCGAGGTCCTCTCATACGGCCCTCGGAGATATTTTTGTCCACGGAAAAAAATGTTTGTTGTAAGTGGCTGAGGAAAAATGCCACCCAATGATATGCCTGGAAGAAGCTCTGGCCCCCGAACTGATATTTGATAGTTAATGCGGCCCTCGGGCTGAAAAGTTTGGAGACCCCTGGCCTATATTCTTCTTTTTATTTCATTTTTTTTTAAATTCGGCAAATTCTTGAATGGGCAAAATGTGAGTCCACATTGTAGATGAAGTAGAGGATATCTTTAAAGCCAGACTATTCAATGCTACTTGTATCGTTAACACAGTAAACACCTGTCCTTATGTGAAATGAATTAATTTGGGGGCTGTTAGTGTGTTTCAGACCCAGTTTCCTATAGGGCTGGTAAGTAGGTCACCAACCAGTTCTATGGCTCATGCAGGTTTTATAAGTGCCACAATAATGTAATGGGATCTTCTTTATAAAACAATGTGGGCAGAGTTTTTTCCAGGCTCCACCCCCCCCCCCCCCATAGAAAACATATTTTTAACACTGTCCGCCCCCCTCCCGGAAATTTTAGTCCGCCCCCCCCCCCCCCCCTTGAGAAAAAAGTCTGGAAGAAACACTGAATGTGGGTGCTTGGTTACCTGTATTAAACTATAAGACATTTATTAACGTTAACCTTATCCGAAACCCATGACAATTAACCCTAATTTTGAAACTAATAACGTGTTTGAAGTGAATGTTGTTTACCAAGGTCTACAACTCTCTCATAGGTCAGGGCTACGATTTCCGTGACAACCAAGAGGTGTATAAGGCAGCAAACGGCACCTATTCCTCTGTAAGTTGTTGGTTGGTAGCAGGAACAGGTAGGTGAGGGGGAAGGAGAGGTGCATTGGAATTATTGAACATAGAGTGTTTTTTTTTTAAATAATTTATGTCAGACAAGCGTACACAAATGTTATTATGGTGAAGACAGTTTAGTTTACAGCTCATAACATTACAACGGCACCATGTTCGTGGGCCAGTACACCGTGTGCCCCTGTCTACTTGTACACATTATGCCCCTATCTACCTGTACACCTTATGCTCCTGTCTACACCTATGCCCGTCTACCTGTACACATTACGCCCTATCTACACCCCTGTCTACCTGTACATCTTATGCCCCTGTCTATGCCCTTGTTTACCTGTACACCTTACGCCCCTGTCTACACCTTATGCCCCTGCCTACCTGTACACCTGAATTCCCCTTATATCCTACAGTACCTGTACACCTGTACACCTGTTTCCCCTATACCCTACAGAACCTGTACACCTGATTCCCGCTATATTCTACAGTACCTGTACACCTGTACACCCATTCCCCCCTATATCCTACAGTACCTGTATACCTGTACACCTGTACACCCATTCCCCCCTATATCCTACAGTACCTGTATACCTGTACACCTGTACACCCATTCCCCCCTATATCCTACAGTACCTTTACACTTGTACACCTGTACACCTGTACACCTGTTCCCCTCTATATCCTACAGTATCTGTACACCTGTACACCTGATCCCCCTATATCCTACAGTACCTGTACACAGAGAGGATCAAGCAAGTCATCAACAGCCACGACCCCCAGACGCCACTCTTCCTCTACCTGCCCTTCCAGAACGTTCATGAACCTCTTGAGGTGAGAGGTTAATTAGTCCGTGGTTTTAATTATCGACCAAAGTTCATTACTTGAAAGTTGATAATAAAAAGATAATTGGAGATAAATGAGAGATAGGATGGATAAAAAATTAAAACATCGTTTTGGTTTGTACCTGTTTATAAAAAGTGGGTCAATAACAGTAACAACCTTTTGATTGGTTAACTGTTTTAAGATAAATGTTATGAGAGATGGTTCAACAATAGTAACAACGTTTTGATTGGACAGCTGTTTTAAGATAAATATTATGAGAGATGGGTCAAAAACAGTAACAACGGTTTGATTGGTTAACTGTTTTAAGATACATGTTATGAGAGAGGGGTCAACAATAGTAACAATGTTTTAACTGCACCATGATGTTAAGAAAATAAAATCGATGAAATATGTGATGTAAAGAATTACATATCGTATGTGATCATTGATTACCGAGACCAGTATATTTGTATTACTGGAAAAGTGAATCTAAAAGTAAAGTAAAGATTCCTCTTTAGACCTAGCGATCCATTCGACAGATGAAGTAGAGTTCATGTTTCTTGACTTCAGCATTTAAGGAGATTCTATGCCCAGCCGCCTTTACTTTCCCTAACGTGAGTTAGATACCCATTCGAGCTGGGTGGACTCAGTGACATTCTACGTACTTGAACCCATATTCGAAAGAAAAGTTAATATACTTAAATCAATAGACCTTTACCTAACCCTGAACCTAGATTCGTTTACCTATCCACGAAACCCAGCACTACTCTTTTAAAAATTATTCCCACCCGGAAATATAACTTAATCCTCAATCGTTACCCTAGCTCCTGCTATGCACTAGACCTTGGAGTCTAAGACTTCAATGACATAAGTTCTGTAATCCGCGATCCTAACCATATCAATAAGTGGATACGGCTAATCGATACAAACCAAAGTTAATCGATGTTGGAGCTATTTTAGTTATCTTGCTGAAAAGTTGAGTGCAAAGGTATACGAATGTTTAATCCAAGGGAGGTAATGATGAAAAATGAAGCAGATAATCTGTATTTAATTAGTTTACCTTGGACTTGATTCTTTTATATTACCGTCTGGTTATTAATTAACTAATTAAAATCTCACAGGTGCCTGAAAATTTTTCCAACTTGTACCCCAACATCAAGGACGTGAACAGACGAACATTTTCAGGTGAAATTTTTGTTTTAGGTGAGGGGGGGGGGGGGGAGAAGGGGGGGGGGTGGCTGGTAATTAATTCTTTGACCGTTAATTAATAATTAATTGATCCGTTGGTGCAAGTGGGGTTAAGACTGAATGAAAAATCCTACACACCCATCCTGTCTTCACACCTCATCACACACCCCAACACACACGCACACACCCGATCATAACCCTCCAACACACACACCTCAACAAACATATACGCCAACACACTCTGCCACAACCCCATTCATGACACACACCGTTAACACAACTCCACACACATACTACAACACACTTCTTAAACACGGGAACAGGGCATTAGCCCCCCCCCCCCTCCCCGTCAGTTAGGGCTAGGGCTAGGGTTCTGGTTAGGGTTAGGGTTAGTGCTAGAGCTAGGGCTAGGATCAGGGTTAGGCTTAAATCAATGTCTAGGGTTGGTTTGGCTTTGGGTTTATTTTATGGTGAAGTGAATTCTTAGGTTTTTCGTCTTTGTCTTAAGGTTAAGATTAAAGTAATATATTGGTATAGAGTTGCAGTTAGAATCAGGAATCTATCTTGGTGGATGGGGGGGGGCGGTAATTTCCCAGAGGGGTCCTTGAGAGGGGATTAATAGCCAGGTGGGTAGTGGGTAATTGCTCCGGGGGGTAAATACGGGGGGGGGGGAATGTCCGGGGGTGGTTAAACACATGCCCCGACACACACCCTAAACACACACACCAACACACACACTTAACACCTACCCCAACACATACCCAACACAAACCCCAACACAAACACACACACACACACTAACACTGCCCCAACACCTCCCCACATAGATACACACAGCCGGGCTAAACTATTTACGTTTCATGTAATCGATCATAAATTACCAGGGGAAAATCGATAAATCAATAATCGATCTATGTCAGCTTTATTTGTTCAGTCGTTATTTATAGAAATACACGTGTCAGAGTTGACCCTTGCCAGATTATTCGAGAACTTTCTAGAACCTGAGCGTTCATTTATCATTATTTTTAAATACATCTTCGTATTAGACCTTTTTAAAAAAAAGTATGTTCCATCTCTTGCTTTGCTGAATAGACACACTTTTCGTACTTTTCAATACTTTTTTCCGTTTGTGTCTAAAACACGTTGGGCAGACGAAGTAGAGTTCGTCTGTTTCAATTACCTCCGAATACAGCGAGTTGGTGTTTTAGTATCTTTACGACATTTATTCCCCCAAACCAAATAAATTCTGTAACATTAATTACGATTCCCATATGTGAAGATTAATTTGTTCACATTAATAATGACATTGACAAGTTTACCTTAATCATGATAATAATTATGACACTCAACTGTTTACTCAGCTGTTAACATTAGTTATCTCGCTAACATGTTTTGCTTTCTCAACTATTATTAAGCAAAGTTAATATTAGTTGTTTTTTTTTTTACAAAAACATTTTGCAAGGATTACATCATTTAAACTTATCTGCGTCATGCAATGTCTGATCTGTGGGGGGGGGGGTACTTTTCTTCAAAGCTGGGGGTATTTTAACGAAATTAAATCATAGGATTATACTTAGGCTAAATAGTGTAGGTGTTTGAAACGTGGTTGAGGGGGTAGAACGCACGATTGCTAAGCCAGCAGTCTGGAGTTTAATTCCAAGGCTCGTTTTTTAGGAGTTTTAATGCAGCCTGACTCAAGTTAGGGAACGTTAGCTCGGAGCTTAAGCTGACCACACCATACCTAATACGTCAAAGTCACAGAAAGGGGCAAACTCTACTTTACCTACGACAATGATCGTCATGTGCTCTTTCAGACTTTTAATTTTTTTTATTCTAACTTGTTTAGAAAGGAGACTTTTCACATTTTTTTTTTCTAACCAGTTTAGAAAGGAGACTTAATTTTTTTTATTCTAACCAGTTTAGAAAGAAGACTAGACCTGAGCCCGACTATACCAGCCACCCCCACGAAAATTAACACTACCCGGCCAATAACTTTTAACACGATTTCATGACTTTGTTGTGTTGGTCAGGTATGGTGACGGCGCTGGATGCTGCTGTAGGTCAAGTGGTCAAGGCCCTAAAGGACAGAGGCCTCTATGACGACACGCTCATCGTCTTCACCGCTGATGCACGTACATTTTACTTCATCCAATAACTAGCTATATAGCTGTAGTGTTTAATTGTGTTTAAAAATCCAATAACTAGCTTTATAACTGTAGTGTTTAAATGTGTTTAAAAATCACGACATTTCACTCCACCCAATAACTACCATTATAGCTACAGTGTTTAAATGTGTTTAAAAAATCACGACATTTCACTCCACCCAATAACTACCATTATAGCTACAGTGTTTAAATGTGTTTAAAAAATCACGACATTTCACTTCATCCAATAACTAGCTTTAAAGTTGTAGTGTTTAATTGTGTTTAAAAATCACGACATTTCACTTCATTCAATAACTAGCGTTAGAGCTGTAGTGTTTAATTGTGTTTAAAAATCACTACTTCGGTTAAATCTGAGCAAAAAATGTCGAATTCAAATTTAATTAACTCAGTTGTATTTACTCTAGTAACTGCAAACTATTGCTCTGGTCAAGATACCTTACTGTTAGTATCTTCTCAGACCCCCTCGTGTTAACTATTATCTGCTCAGACACCTTCTATCAATATCTGCTCATGTTAATTAATATCTTCTGAGAACCCTTCTGTTAATCTCTTAACCCCCCCCCCCTTCCCCTTATCAATACATACCTCTACCCCCCTGATAACATGTACAACCTCTACTGCACACATAGTTTCTTCCAGGCATCTGTACTGACTCCCCCCCCCCCCGAACGAAATGAAATTTACATAGAAAATATATACTTTTAACAGTGTCCGCCCCCCCCCCCCCCCCCCCGAAAAAAAAAAATCTACCGCCCTCCCCCCCCCCTCCCCGAAAATTTCAACAGTCCCCCCTCCCCGGAGAAAAAAGTCTGGAAGTAACACTGACTGCACAATCACCCCCCCCCCCATTCCACTCTCTCTACCTCTTCTGCTAACACTCTTCACCCATTACCACTAAATCCTCACTCACCCCCCCTTCTCCGCACCCATCTTCTTAATGTAAGAAAACCCAATAACCGCCCTAAGATCAAATCTCTACAAATTGACTATGGCATCTCCACAGAACGGCGGGTGGGTGCCGTACGGTGGCAACAACTTGCCCCTGAGGGGAGGGAAGTTCACGGTGTTTGAAGGCGGCACCAGGGCTGTGGCGTTTGTCCATGGACCCATGTTCTACAAGACTGGCATACGATACGACGGGTAATCTCTCGATAAGGCTTTAGATTAACGTTACCTCGTAATCTTTCGATAAGGCTTTAGATTAACGTAACCTGGTAATCTCTCAATAAGGCTTTAGATTAACTTTAACCGGTGATCTCCCGGTAAGGTTTAAGGTTAGATTAACTTAAAATATATCCAGTAATCTCCCATATTCAGATTAGTTTTAGCTTTAGCTAAGACGGGAAGTACATTGGTAAAACTTAAGAATTGGTTTTTAAATAACGAATGTAATCCCCGGATAAGGATTAAGACTAACACCAAAAGTCCGATCACACACGGTTTCAATCGTCATGATTGATTAATTAGAATTTACGACGTATGAGAGGTCACTCTAATTTACAAAGTTAATTTAATTATATAATGAGTTAAGCGTCTGTTTCGTATTGATTCACATATTTTATTTAGATATTAGGTTGGCCTTTCGTTGGATATGTCACCTACATTCGCTAATAAATAGAAGTCAGAATTTTCCCCGAGTTGTTAGAAATATGGGGGCGGAGGATGCTGAAATGGGGCCCAATGACTAAATGGGAAGCAACCAAGTAAAATCACATTTAAATGTCATCATATGTTTTATGTCTTGGCTTCAGCCCAATTAAAATAGTTGGAATGTTTCAGTTCTTAAATAAAATACAAAAGAGAAGTCTTATTTAATAGCAGACCTAGTGCATTCGATTATTTTTAGTATTTACTAAGCAAGTAATCGAAGGTCGAGAATTCTCAATGTAACATACTCAGTAATCGATTATATGATTTTTTCATATTCTATTCTATACAACGTGCCGATACTATCTCTTGCAGAATGTTCCACATGGTTGACTGGTTCCCTACCCTAGCAGAGGTGTCAGGCTCGACCTACACAGGTATGATATCCTTCACCTTTCAGTTACCCCAACAGGTGAGAGAAAGGTGTTTTACTTCACCGCCCTGTTGCATCACAGGTAAAAAGGTTAAAACAAAAACTGATAGAATGTTTGGGAATTCCCACTACCCAAGGGAAGGACTAGTTGTATAGTTATATATATATATATATATATATATATATATATATATATATATATATATATATATATATATATATATATATATATATATATATATATATATATATATACCCCTCTAGTTCCTAGCAGATTCTTTAATCATTTGATCACAGCATTAAAAGAGCTTGGGTAATTTATGCAATCGAAGGTCGTCCTCCAGGTACTAAATAGAGCTTGGGTAAACTCTGGAACAATCTATTAATCATGATCAGTGTGTGTGTTAAGGGGGGGGGGGGGGGTGAGATTGAAACAAATTCTTAAAATTGTAATCTTAATTTGTATAAAGAAGCCAGCTACAAAGCCCTTCGTGTTCCCCTGTTGAACTGACCTGTTCCGTCTCCCGAATGTTCCAGATCCTGATGCCGACGGTGTCAGCCAGTGGAAGTCCCTGCTGTCCCTCAGTCTACCTTCTGCTAGACAGGAAGTGGTCTACAACCTGGACTTCAGTATCGACCCCTTCCAGGGCAGGGCGGCCATCCGGTGAGATATCTCATTCTTTGTGTGATGCCTTCATATGAGGTTGTTTACACTCAAAGCCACCACAATGTACAATATTAGTCGGTTTTGAATCTCGCTATGGGAACAGTGTTTTTTCCCTTCCAGACTTTTTTCTTCGGGGGGGGGGGGGGGACGACTTGATATTTTCCGGAGGGGGGAGGGGGGGGGCGGACACTGGTAAAAGTATGAATTTTTATATAATGTCCATTTCGTTCGGGGGAGTGGTAGACTTTCTTCCTCCCCCCCCCCCCCCACCCGTAGAGATGCCTGGAACGTCACAAGAAAGATAACTCAGTAAAAGTTCTAGTACAATACCCCCCCCCCCCCCGTCAAATAACCCCTTCCCCCAGTTATATCTTCATATGCCGTAATGACGGAAACAAGCCCGTGATCCGAAAGTTGGAAAGGGTAGGCTATTTTACCTTAACCTAGTCATTACGCCAGAATAAGGAGAACCCTGTCAATTAACCTTGTGGTAATTAGAGTCATTATGATAATACATGTTATATACGTTATCGGCAAAGTGAAAAATTTGGCATTGTATAAAATGTCTGACAGAGGCTAACAATACGTTATAAATCGCATTTAGTGCATCCGCTAGGCATTCTATAGAATGCTAAACAGACAGCGTACTCAGCAAAGTACTGAGTTAGCTTTTTGTCTTTAGAATACTTCCTAACATTAACGTTTCCTTCAGATTAAGGTTGAATTATTGCTAAGATCGTAATCGACAGTTAGGCAATGTCATACTGCTATTGTTTCTAGGGGAGATTTTTAACGGGGTTTTAATAATCTGGGGTAATGTCGAGGGGGGTGGGAGTTATATTCTCTCTCTTTACCAGTGTTTCCTCCAGACTTCCCCCCCACCCGGGGGCGCTTGAAATTTTCGGGGGGGGGGGGGGCGGACACTGTTAAAATAATATATTTTCTATATAAATTCCATCGTTCGGGATGGGGGGTAGCCTGGAAGAAACACTGCTCCATACGATACTACATTGTCCGCCCCTTGACAACAAAAGCACCTCTACAATTAACTACCAACTCACCTTTCAGTGTCGGCGACTATAAACTAGTGGCGGGTTTTCCCGGTCTATTTCCGGACTGGTACCAGCCCGGGCAGGTGGCGAGGCCCATCCTGGAGAGATGGAATGACGTAACAGCAGACGGCACCATCAACTGGCACCTGGTCAACGAGACCTTGTTCAAGGTCGCACTCAATGACCCGCCCATCTACTACTACCTGTTTAATTTGAAAGGTAAGCCATGTGTTGGTCAGTGTTGTGTTGTTGGTCAGTGTTGCTGGTTAGTGTTGTGTTGTTGGTTAGTGTTGTTGGTCAGTGTTGTGTTGCTGGTCAGTGTTGTTGATCAGTGTTGTTGGTCAGTGGTGTTGGTCAGTGTTGTGTTGCTGGTCAGTGTTGTTGGTTAGTGTTGTTGGTCAGTGTTGCTGGTCAGTGTTGTTGGTTAGTGTTGTTGGTCAGTGTTGTGTTGTTGGTCAGTGGTGTTGGTTAGTGTTGTTGGTCAGTGTTGTGTTGCTGGTCAGTGTTGTTGGTTAGTGTTGTTGGTCAGTGTTGTGTTGTTGGTCAGTGGTGTTGGTTAGTGTTGTTGGTCAGTGTTGTGTTGCTGGTCAGTGTTGTTGGTTAGTGTTGTGTTGCTGGTCAGTGTTGTTGGTCAGTGTTGTGTTGCTGGTCAGTGTTGTTGGTCAGTGTTTTTGGTCAGTGTTGTTGGTCAGTGTTGTTGGTCAGTGTTGTTGGTCAGTGTTGTTGGCCAGTGTTGTTGGTCAGTGTTGTTGGTCAGTGTTGTGTTGTTGGTCAGTGGTGTTGGTCAGTGTTGTGTTGCTGGTCAGTGTTGTGTTGTTGGTCAATGGTGTTGGTCAGTGTTGTGTTGTTGGTCAGTGTTGTTGGTTAGTGTTGTTGGTTAGTGTTGTTGGTCAGTGTTGTTGGTTAGTGTTGTTGGTTAGTGTTGTTGGTCAGTGTTGTTGGTCAGTGTTGTTGGTTAGTGTTGTTGGTCAGTGTTGTGTTGTTGGTCTGTGTTGTTGGTTAGTGTTGTGTTGCTGGTCAGTGTTGTGCTGTTGGTCAGTGTTGTTGGTCAGTTGGTAACTCAGGCCTGCGATCCCGTGCGTTATTTTCATTAACACCTGCATGTCTTTTTAATTTAATGGCCGCTGACATTTTGCATGAATGGCTCACAATTTAATCTTTCTTATTTTTATCAAGGGCTTACAATTTATACAATGGATTCAAACTACTCCACCCCCCCCCCCCCCCCACTAAAAAAATAAATAAATGCAGCACTTAAGAGTTAAGACTACGGACGTGGTGCCATTCGTAGTGTATTTCGTAGTTCATTATAGGGAAGTTGCGAGGTAGAGGCCGAGGCGTACATTTCAAGCTTTTTTTTTTTAAATTGTCTCCACAGTCAATTTTCCACTGATGTATTCAGTACTTGTAAAATATTAAAATTCGGCAAATTAATGCCTCTCTAAAACATAAACCTAAATTAAAGATCAGAATATTTCACGCAAAAAAAAAACAGTTACATGTTTTCATTTTAACCATCTTAATGCTTATTTTATCTTTAATTAAACACACTTTTTTTTGGTTAAAACCTAGAAAATAAAACTTTTAGCAATGACGACTTAATACTATTAATAGCCTACATTCATGTGTCATTCCTTGAAAATATTACTAAATCAATATTTTTTTTTAATTTTGTTACTAAATCTCTATTTTTCAATTATTTTTTTTAAATTAGCGTTCGAAATCTCTTGAAATATTCAATATACGTTCAAAAGAACAAAACGCCCACACACCCAATTAATGCTTAAAACAAAACCACCCAACCGTAACGTCACAAGCAGCTAGTGAAACGTGCAGCTAACATTAACACGCATTACTCTACATCTTCACCACCAAGCCTACCACTTTCTGGGATTACCCACTCAACGCAAGTCGTAGTACCCCAGTGAATAGACAGCCGTGTGACAGATTGTATACATGTGTACAACCCAACAAACGAGGCTAAAGTTTGTTGTATTGAGGCCAACACACGGGGTATTGATCTTTTTACTAGACGGCATACAAGTTTGTAAAGACATTCACAGTAGGGGCGTGCAACTAGTATTTCTGGTTAGCACTAGGCTCTAGATATATCCACGCCTGTAGATGTAGTTAGGGTGCCAGGTATTTCTGGTTAACTCAAGGCTGTAGCTGTATCAACACCTGTAGATATACCTCTTATGCCAAGTATTTTTATTTAGTCCATATGCCTAGAATTTCAGATTTAGTCCCCCTGCAGAGTATTTCTGATGTAGTCCCTCTGTAAAGTATTTCTGATATAGTACATATGCCAAGTTTTTCTGTTGTAGTCCATATGCCAAGTACTTCTGATTTAGTCCATATGCCAAGTACTTCTGATTTAGTCCATATGCCAAGTACTTCTGATTTAGACCATATGCCAATATTTCTGATTAGCTTTAGAAGCTCCAGATAAGTCTGCGCCTGAAGATTTAGTTCATATTGCTAGAACTGTTCTAGTGAACACAACAATGCAGCTATGACACCTTGATATGCAAGTTAAATACAAATGGCCCCAAGTCAAGGTTGCAGCTATGGCTTAGTCTCCAGGCTTGACACAAGATTTGTCATCCACAAGAATCCTTGTAAAAATGTACACAAAAACCAGAAGCGAAATTAAAACAGAACCTATATCATTATCAGATTACAAGATGTTAACATAGCCCACTGTCAAATAAAAAAGGTCACTGCCTTTATCAGGTATTAAATTCCATCCTAATTCTCTAACCTCAACATCTGTTCCACAGATGACCCAGCCGAGCGCACCAATATTTACGATGACCACCCAGACATTGTCCAGCAACTAGAGGACAGACTCAACTACCACAAACAACATTACATCCCACCCAACTTCCCCCCTGGTTCACCTGCAGCTAATCCAGCTCATTATGGAGGGGCCTGGACACCTGGATGGTGTTAGGACACCTGGATGGTGTTAGGGGACTTGATGGTGTTAGGACACCTGGATGGTGTTAGGGGACATGGATGGTGTTGAGACACCTGGATGGCGTTAGGACACCTGGATGGTGTTGAGAAAATAAAATTAATTTTAATCGGCAAAGTGTTTTCTATTCATAAACATGTGCATACTTTGTAAAACAAAAGACAGTTAACCAGTAACATTTCTGTAAACAACAGCCGTAAAAGACCAAAGTAAAAAAAAATATTTAGGCACACTATAATTCTGACAGCTTCACGAACAAGTTTAGAATACCCTATCATTCACACAAAACTCAACTTACACTACAAATTCAGTTACAGCAGTTTTTCAGAAGTCAACATCTTTATTCTATTCAGATACAATAAAAAAATAAAACTAAATAAAACAAGAACGTTCCAATCAATTCTTCATCATTCCAGGTCAAGGTAAAATGTCTAGAATAATGTGAACTTCCAAACGACACAGAACAAAGAACACCCACTTTTAGACCAGGTCACCCACCCTCACATTGTCAAATGTTATGGAATGCTGTGGTGTCAAGGTGTATACAGGAGCATGCAACAAATACACGTCTGGTTGTATCAAAATATTAACTTTTTTTTTGGCGGAAACAAAAATGTTTCAACCAGCACTTCAAATTAAATATTTCACAACATTTTCATTTCAACAATCTAAAACAAAAAACCTTCCTACTAAAATTACTAACAGAAGCTTATGCAATAAATTTGTAAAATTCTGCTAGTAGATAAAAAATTCTTGACAGTTAACATTTTTGAAACAGAAAATTTCCATAAAAAATAATTTTAAATGTCTTCATTAAAAATGCGTAACACAAACTACTAATTTAACCTTTCCCAAAAGCAAAATTCCTTATTGAAAAAGATCATGTCAACTGTGCAGAAACATTTAACACTAAATCAACAGCAAAACTCCATTCAAAATAATAAAATACAATGAAAATGTGTATACAACAAACATCGGCTTTTTAATTTTCTTGCAATATTGAAATGGATTATGTGCAACATAGATTACAAAGGAATTAAGTATCTGTAATGGAATCTATCTAAAACAGATTAACATTTGAATTTATATACAGTAGAGCAGCAGGAGGTAAGTCCTGTTTGGACATTACTGACTTAACTATTCACTCCTCAAATCTTGGTATAGGATATAAATCATATTTACAAATAGAAAACAGGTCCACAATTCCTTCTCTAAACAGCTAGTCCATAGTTTCTGAAAATTTGCTGAAAACAGATGCCATAATCATACCAACACCAAACAATTGTAAACCTGTAGAAAAAAAAATCTCTGCCAGAAGCTTCATAAGCTCCTTCCTGCTGCACCAGATTTTTAAAGTTCCTGCCTCAGTTTGGCTACTCAGTTATCCAAAAGTCTTTCCACATGGACGGAGTACAGGCAACCAGGATTACTCCTTGCGGTTGCTGGATTTTCTGTGTCGACGTGATTCTGGTTCAGGCAAGGCTAGATGACGTGACCGGTGGGAGACATCACCTACTGGCGCATGTCGAGATCTCTCAACCCTCCTCCTTTCCTCAATACCTCGCATTGTGCTGCGCCATTTGTCCTGATATTCCTGATCAAAATGTTGAGCTTCATCTGAAATTATGGTTAATTTATTAACATCACATCAACTTTTATTAATACAAAATTACTATTTACTACAAAATCTATTTTACTAAGACTAAAATAACGCGCCAACTTAATTATAACCAACTCACCTTCATCAAGATTAATGAGTTCCTGATTCTCATTTTCTTCACCTGTTTTTGCATTTCGACTCTTCTCAATAATGTGAGCCCGGTCCTTTATGTGATGTCCTATAGCACATTTTTCTAAACCACTTTCAGAGTCTCTGACTGACTTCCTAACTTCCTTAACCTGCACAAAATAGCAAAATGAATTTAAAAAAGTTGAATTTAAAAAAGTTGAGGTATAACAGTGAGCAAAACATATTTAAAAGCAAAGGATGATCATTCCACAATGGATGAATAGTACTGGAACTAATACAAACAACCACTGTTATCACCTATATTTATATAAATCTTACAAAAAATTCCCCAACATATAACATAAGAAAATATTTTAGCTCAACAACAGTGTAATACTGTAGTTTCTGTCAAACACAAATTTATAAAAAGAAACAAAAAAAAAAAAAAAAAAAAAAAAAAAACAAAAAACCAAACAACTAACACAATCAAACTTGAACCTAACCTGCATTTAAAAAAATGCTTAAGTCACACAAATTCTGAACCCCATTCCAAAAGATACCCCCCCCCCCCCCCCCCCCATCATAAAAATCAAAGCCACTTACCCCTCCAGGCCCTTGAAATGATGAGGATGAAGCTTGATAAACCTTAGGAGCACCGCTGCCAGTATTAGAGTAAGACATAAAAGAAGACTGCTGATACACCTGGGCATTGGGATCACTAGCTGTTTGCTCCTGAAACAACAAATACATGGGTTGGAATTGATCAAATAACTGTTACTTGCAAGCAATGCCTTAGGTCAATAGACTATCATATCTAGGACATTCTTTAGCATTGTACAACTGTTAACATAGGTCAGGATTAGGTAGAGAGATTAGCAAAATTGTTTAAAGAAGGTCTTGCCAACATAAGTATAAAGTATACTACTACTACTGTGGACTAATAATAGATGGTAAAATTTAATGCAAACATATGGGCAGTATAATGTGAATCAAACACTTACAAAAGCTCTATGCATATCAGACATCATGGACCTCATGTTGGAGAACATTGAACCAAAGTGTGCAAAAGGATCCATGAACATGTTGTTTGTTGCCACCTGCATGTTCTGAGCCTGCTGTTGTTGTCTTCTAAAATCTTGTCTGTTACTGCCAGGCAGTGCTAACATACCACCACCAAAGCTCCCAAATGGGTCTCTGAACATCTGGTCCATTTGCCTCATGTGTTCTCGATGTCCACTACAATAAAAAAAAATTTGATTAAAAAGCTATAAGTGCTTTTAAACCAGCATCTGAAACAGGTTTGATAATGCATTCAAAAATGATTAAGACAAAAGATACAATTGGCTTCAATTTAAAATAAAAATACAATTGTTACTATTAATGAGACTAAAGAGGTCGATACCATATAATATTAATGTGAAGCAGTAGGCTACAAATCCTTCATGCCCAACAGGTAAACTTAAACATAAATTGGCCAAATAAAAAAATCTACAACTTGAGTTACAAAATGTGTACATTTTGTTTGCATGCTATCTAAAAGGGTCACAGACTTTTTAGTCATACTGAATGATTTAAAACTCTAAAAGTTTAGGCATTTAATTTCTTGTTTGAACTGGCACAGGCTATTTGCCTATATTCACATTGCAGTGGAATAATGTTGCCCGAAAACCAGCTGTCTATACTAAAAAATGTTCAGTCAGATTTTTTTTCCATGATAGTTTTAAGCAGTTGGTAAGATGGAAGCGTGTAAATGATAAACATGACAACTAAACTTTGTGCCAAGATATCTGGGTGGATTTGGAACAAAATGGTGTACAGGCCTACATCTTAATGAAAAAACAAATGAGTTAATAAACTAGCTTTGGGACAGCAATGTTTAAATAATGATAATTCGCCTAATCATTCATAATAGTTAGCATTAAAAATCTGTAGGCATTATTTATCTATGAAAATTTATTAAGCCTTTCCTGGGGTCATGTCGAGTACAGAGGCTATAGACCTATACAAAAAGACTAACGTTTTAAGTAGAATTGTTTAAAATGAAGGCTAGTCTTGCTATAGTTACCCACATTATAAACCAACTGTTTGACTGTGGGCTGTTTTAATTAATGTTAATGATTAGGGCTTAGGGTGTAGTGTGTGCTTGCCTTACTGCTCACTAAAAATAGTGACTAATGTAGGCCTACAGCCTAGTTAGTATTAGAGATCTACTAGTCATCTGAACATTTATGATGATTGTGAGTTATGATCAGACATGATTAGGTCTAGGCCTATGACACCTATCTTAGTATTAATATTATTAACTAAGTATTCTTAGTCACTTTGATACATTTAATTAATACTAGGCAGACCTATAAAAATGTAGGCCTAAGTAACAAGTAGTTTACTACTAGATCTAGCTTAGATCTAGAGAATCTTGCAGTAGGTTTCTAGGGTAGTAGAATCTCTCTAGATATATCTAGAATCTACCGTCTACATCTAGAAATGACAATTTCCAAAAGCTTTAAAATGAGATTCTCAAATGACAGATCTAGATCTAGATCTAGATTTATCTAGAATCTAGAATGATACTATCATACTAATAAAAAGTCTAGACCGAGACCTAGAATCTGATCTCGATAGTCTTTAGAATTGGAGTGAATAGAATCAATAGATTCAAGAGAATCATACCTCTAGACTCATCCCTAGAATCTGATCTGGATAACCTTTAGTCTCTAAAGGCTTTAGATTTAGGATTCTAATTCTAGAGAATCTATTTCTAGACTCATCTCTACTATCTAGCTAAGATCTGCTAGTAATACAATCTAGATTTTAGTTAGGCCCTACATGATGATTGTAGTCAATTATTTCGTAAGTCTTAGTCTTAAGTCATTGTAATTTGATAAATTAAAATTTGTTTGTAGAATGTACAAATGTTTAATGAATGTATGTACTAAGTAACTATGTAGGCCCTACTGTTTAATGTAGGGATTGTATTGTATTGTAGAGAGATAAATCTAGTCTACTAGAGTCTAGAGATGAATCTAGAAGTAGAATCTATTCTAATCGGTCTACAAGATGATAACAGAGTCATAAGGCCAACTGAAAAGGATAAAAATAGCATTTCGTTAAAAGAAAGTTGCTTGTCATAGGTGACACAGATGTGCACCACTGGTTACTGGAGTAGGTCAGTCAGTCAAATCCTGCCCAGCCCATCCAGCAGATTACATAAGAGAAAAAATACATAACGTTACGAAACAAGATAGTCTAGCTAAGCCTAAATTCGTATCATATACACTTACGCAAAAAATGGATCATCGAACATTGAAGTCCCAAGCATTTTTGAGAATTATTGTTTTAGAACGCAACAAGACAGAATACTTAGATAAAGAAATCCGTACTGCTCGGCAATGTATTTCCTTCTAACTTTAGTCTTCTGGGTAGTGAGATATAAGTGTACTACGTCACATAGTTCAACCAATCAAAAAATGCTTTAGTAAAATAATCTGAGACAAGAAATACCATTGGTCCAATGTACCTTACTACGGGAAAAAACGGGAAATCCTACGAATGCTCTAGAAAATAAAAGTTTTATCAGAAAGCTTTAAGTCTGGTTATTTTCCCCAAAGTGTTGGGTGTTTTCCCAATTTTTATGTGGCACTTTGATCATTTTACTAAAAAAAAAATGTGTTCTACATTCTAATAGTATGTAAGCTTATTTATGGTTAATTTTTTTTTTACCTTTCATGGTTAATAATAATATAGGATTAGGCTATAGGCCTACATTTAATTGTTTAATTAGCCTAGGCCTATAAAAAAGTACCCCACATGGCAATTTTTATTAAATGTTTCGATCATCAAATGCTTTACTTGAAAGTAAATAAAAGTTTGGTCAAGACATTTTTGTGAAATCAAACTGATAACATTATATGGGGCGGCTACCAATTAGAATTAATTGTATGTGGTCGAACTATATAGTGGGTGGGGGGCTCCCAAATTACATTTACATTATGTAGGTCTTAACAGAGGCGTAGCGACCTTTCCCGGCACCCGGGGACAAACGTTTCGATTTGCACCCCCCCCCTCGAGATTTCGATTTGCACTCCCCCCCCTCGAGATTTCCATTTGCACCCCCCTCAAACTTTCGATTTGCACCCCCCTAAACCTTTCAATTTGCACCCCCCCCTCGAGATTTCCATTTGCACCCCCCTCAAACTTTCGATTTGCAACCCCCCCTCGAGATTTCAATTTGCACCCCCCCCCCCTCAAACTTTCGATTTGCACCCCCCTAAACCTTTCAATTTATTTTTCCAACCCATTTTGGCGCCCCCTAAGGTCGGCGCCCGGGGACATATGTCCCCCCCGCCCCCCCCCTCGCTACGCTACTGGGTCTTAATATGTATTATATTGAAATATGTTACAGAGGATAGGGTTAAACGTACTAATTTATTTCAGATAATTCACGCAAAGATCTTGTTATCTTAAGTTAACATACAAATAGAAAACCCAAAATATTAAAACAATCAAGGGATAAACTTACGGTGTCGCAAAAAAATCATCACTAAATGGATGTTCAGCTGTTCTGTTTCTGTAGGAGCGTTTCGACAGGCCGCTCTTGTTGTAGTCGCACAGGTTGTCGCTGGAGTAGCCATCGGAGTCACAGGAGTCAGGGCTGGCGTCTCTCGACTTACGCACCGTCTTCTTCTTCGTGGTTTTCCGGGGCATGTCCGCTCGTCTGGTGCGCTGATATGTTCAACTAAGCAACGGTTCTGACTGGAACTGAAAAAAAAAAAAAACTTTTGTAATAAAATTTTAATTTATTATATTGTTGGATCTTGTCCAGATAAGTCCCGCCAAAAAGGTTAACCCCCCGCCCCCCACCCCCGCCTCCAAAAAGTTATATTAAAGAGGATATGTAACTTGTACTTTTAGAACCCAACCACCATAACCATTGGTGATAGTTTTTTTTTTTTTTTTTTTTTTTTTTTTTTTTTTTTTTTTTTGTCTGTGTGTTAAAATGTTCGACTAGACACCAGAAACAGGTCACAAGTAGCAGGGCTTAACTTTTAGCCCCTGCACTTTTTGCATTAAAGGCGGGGCTGATCTGGACACAGTGGCATAGCCAGGAACATCTCAAGGGGGGGGGGGGGTCCAATTTTTACCCGGGGACAAACTTTTTATTTCCACCCCACACCTCAAACTTTCGATTTGCACCCCCCCCCACCTATAACTTTCGATTTGCACCCCCTCATACTTTATATATATATACCGAGGGGTCTATGGGGGGGGGTTATGACCCCCCCCTAACCCCCCTGCCTACGCCACTGTCTGGACAAGATCCATTGTGGTGGTGCAGCGATTTATGAGACATAACGTATCACAGAACTGTTACAAAGAGTTAAACATATTAATCATTTTTTTCTTCCAGGCATCCAGAGTTTCTTCCAGGCATCCAGAGTTTCTTCCAGACATCCAGAGTTTCTTCCAGACATCCAGAGTTTCTTCCAGACATCCAGAGTTTCTTCCAGACATCCAGAGTTTCTTCCAGACATCCAGAGTTTCTTCCAGGCATCTCTTCGAGATGGGGGACTGAGCATTTACACCCCCTCCCCTATCTCTCTTTGAGACCAAATTTAAAGAGAATTGAGGTTAGATAATACATATTGGCCTACTCTAGTTATCCGATATACCAGGGCTATAACTACTATATAAGCCCTGATTAAAAAAAAACCAAGCTGCGGAAGTTTTAACGTAGATCTTTGCAAACCTAGAATCTAGATCTAGATCGGTGGTTCTTAACCCCATCGGTTTCATATGCGCATTGACTGAACACATCCTATCGTCCGCACTGACAAAATCCGGTCGTTAATCATGAGTTGGATGTGTGTCTTGACCTCCGCCGAACCCCTGAGACTGAATCGCCGAACCCGTGGGGTTCGATCGTACCTAGGTTAAGAACAGTGGCGTAGCCAGGATCGTCTCAAGGGGGGGGGGTGTTCCAATTTTTACCCGGGGACAAACTTTCGATTTGCACCCCCACCTCAAACTTTCGATTTGCACCCCCCCCCCTCAAACTTTCGATTTACACCCCCCCCCCCTCAAACATTCGATTAACACCCCCCTCATACGCCACTGATTAAGAACCACTGATCTAGATCGAGATAATCTCGATCTGGAATAATCTAGAATGTAGATTTTAAGGTAAAAAGATGAAGCCTTTGTGTTGTAACCAAATTTTGCCTTAATGTTCCATCTTTCAATCACTCTAATATTCTTAAAATAAGAAAGACAAGCACACAACTACAAATAACTTATAGAAGAATAAGAGCATAAATTTAACGATTACTACGTACTAATCCGGAATAGAAGCTAAAACATCATAAGAGCTTTGTTGTTCTTGCTGTGCGCCGAGTGAACGGTGCTGAGCGTTGTAACAGTGCTAAAAGGTGCACACATGTGCAAAACATTCCCGTGCGCAATTTTATCCCATCTATTTTTAACAACTTGTTCAAGTGTTTATTTTTCGTTATAGAAATATAACAAAACATGAATTCGCTAAAATGTTATGTAGGCCAAACTAAATTACCTTATTGCGCGCAACCTAAAATAATTGTTTGGGATACTAAAAATTCAAAATTTAAAGAAGGAGTGGTTAAAATGTAAACATATTTTTAATGAAACATATTTTAGATTAAATGTTTTGCTTCATATTTCGATGGGTCCCCTTAAAGCATATTAAACAAACAAAATCACATATGTATAGGTCGCTGACATACAGAGACATAGGACATATCGACATATAAACGGCTTTATATTCTGACGTAACTTGCATGTCAACAATGCAATACATACGTTTGAAAAGCTATTTATAACACACGATACAGTTGGCTATAGAGTAATATAAACCATAGGCGTAGCGACCCTTCCCGGCGCCCGGGGACAAACTTTCAATTTGGCGCCCCTTCGGGAGCAACCTTTCAATTTTCAATTTGCACCCCCTCTCAAACTTTCGATTTGCACCCCCACCCATATATTTTTTTTATAGTTATAATGCAAAACCGCAGCTAAAATGAGAATTTAATTTGTTTTTTTCAACCAATTTTGGCGCCCCCTAAGGTCGGCGCCCTGGGACATATGTACCCACCCCCGCTCCCCTCGCTACGCCTCTGGTATAAAATAAACTTTCTTGAAGCACAAAATTGTGAATTGTAAGCAATGTATAATAAGGCGGCAAGCAGTTTAACAGTTTTAAATAATAACGTCACCACCCCTGCTCCAACCACCCACCTGTACTGTTTCATGACTGATAGTAATTACACTGATACTAGGACGCAAAATGTAAGTTTTGATGTAAACTGAAAACAAACGATTTTAATAAAAGGGAATCAACTCACGATTGCTTTTTTCTTATTACTTATTATTGGTTGCCTCCCCTAAGATTTTCTAGCATAGCTATCTTGCCCTTGAACAACGCAGTTGTACTAAAATACCAAATAAATATGTGCAATAAAATAAACCGAATCTGTGTTTCTTTCAGGCATATCTTCGAGGGCCGCCCCCCTCCCCGTGAGAACTTTCACCACATCCCTCCAGACGAAATAGAAAAAAAAAACGTGTAAAGTATATCCCGGAAGAAGGGAAACAAAGGGGATTTCAATGTTTTTTTTTTAAATTTCTTTTAGTACCCTCTTACAGTGTGGCTACTATAGTTACCGAAATTCTGACTCACTCAAAAGCAATTGCCATTAAGAATCTTAGTATCGCTGAGTATCTTAGATCACGTAATTTAACACATTCTTAGTCCCAATTGTATCTATTATTATCAAGAAGGTATAGTTCTAGAATATTCTGTATTTTAAAACCTAAGTTACGTTTTAAATGTTTTTGTCAAACATATAGATCTATCTGTTCTGTATTTTAAAACCAAGGTTGTGTCTTTTATTATCAGATAGACATAGTTCTAGAATGTTCTGCATTTTTAAAACTTGGTTGTGTCGTTTAGTATCAGATAGTTCTAGTTCTAGAATGTTCTGCATTTTTAAAACTTGGTTGTGTCTTTAAGTATCAGATAGTTCTAGTTCTAGAATGTTCTGTATTTTAATACCAAGGTTGTGTCGTTTATTATCAGATAGACATAGTTCTAGAATGTTCTGCATTTTAAAAACTTGGTTGTGTCGTTTAGTATCAGATAGTGCTGAACTTTTGGGTTAGTAGATCATCGATTTATTGATTATTTAGAGTATTGAACAGAAGGCTTTCTAAAAATACTGCAGCGTCAGTACGATTATAATATGTGTTTTTGGCGAGGAGGGGTAGTTAAACTAGACGCCCCCCCCCCCTCCCCACTGTTCAGAAAACTTAGTTGTGACCCTGGAATGGTAATGGGATTCATCTCCAGACTGAGCTATAAACATGTTTGTTTCTCTACGGTTAAGAGAATGTTTTGCTGTTTACATCCTCTTAATTTAATGTGTCTCGTTGTTTTCATAGATTTATCTTTGATCTATGTCCTGTAATTTTTTATGTTCTGTAGCTGTCCGGGTTTATGTCATGGAGCTGTCCGGGTTTATGTTCTGTAACTGTCCGGGTTTATGTTCTGTAGCTGTCCGGGTTTATGTCATCTAGCTGTCTGGGTTTATGTTCTCTAGCTGTCTGGGTTTATGTTCTGTAACTGTCCGGGTTTATGTCATGTAGCTGTCCGGGTTTATGTTCTGTGGCTGTCCGGGTTAATGTTCTGTAGCTGTCCGGGTTTATGTTCTGTAACTGTCCGGGTTTATGTTCTCTAGCTGTCCGGGTTTATGTCATGTAGCTGTCCGGGTTTATGCCATGTAGCTGTCCGGGTTTATGCCATATAGCTGTCCGGGTTTATGTTCCGTAGCTGTCCGGGTTTATGTTCTATAGCTGTCCGGGTTTATGTTCTGTAGCTGTCCGGGTTTATACCATGTAGCTGTCCGGGTTTATGTTCTGTAACTGTCCGGGTTTATCCCATGTAACTGTCCGGGTTTATGTTCTGTAGCTGTCCGGGTTTATGTTCTGTAGCTGTCCGGGTTTATGTTCTGTAACTGTCCGGGTTTATGTTCTGTAGCTGTCCGGGTTTATGTTCTGTAACTTTCAGGGTTTATGTTCTGTAACTGTCCGAGTTTATGTTCTGTAGCTGTCCGGGTTTATGTCATGTAGCTGTCCGGGTTTATGTTCTCTAGCTGTCCGGGTTTATGTTCTATAGTTGTCCGGGTTTATGTTCTGTAGCTGTCCGGGTTCATGTTCTCTAGCTGTCCGGGTTTATGTTTTGTAACTGTCCGGGTTTATGTTCTGTAGTTGTCCGGGTTTATGTTCTGTAGCTGTCCGGGTTCATGTTCTCTAGCTGTCCGGGTTTATGTTTTGTAACTGTCCGGGTTTATGTTCTGTAACTGTCCGGGTTTATGTTCTGTAACTGTCCGTGGTTGTGTCCTGTAACTGTCCGGGTTTATACCGTGTAGCTGTCCGGGTTTATGTTCTGTAGCTGTCCGGGTTTATGTTCTGTAGCTGTCCGGGTTTATGTTCTGTAACTGTCCGGGTTTATGTTCTGTAGCTGTCCGGGTTTATGTTCTGTAACTGTCCGGGTTTATGTTCTGTAACTGTCCGGGTTTATGTTCTGTAACTGTCCGGGTTTATGTTCTGTAGCTGTCCGGGTTTATGTTCTGTAACTGTCCGGATTTATGTTCTGTATCTGTCCGGGTTTATGTCATGTAGCTGTCCGGGTTTATGTCATGTAGCTGTCCGGGTTTATACCATGTAGCTGTCCGGGTTTTAGTTCTGTAGCTGTACGTGTTAATGCCATATAGCTGTCCGGGTTTATGCCATCTTGCTGTCATTTTATATGCCTTGTAAAAATTTCAGTATGTTTTGCAGTTGTCCTGATTTATTCACGGTTGCTGTTCCTAGTTAAAAACGCCTATAAACAACAGCGTGGCAATCAGAGTATGTCTGAATGGAGTTAAAACGTGCTTACGTCTTTGAGATGGTAAAAGTAAGTAAGGTTCTCTTTTTAGACCTAACAATCCATAAAGCAGATTAAATAGAGTCAGTGGCGTAGCGAGGTCGGGTGTCACCCGGTGCGGCACTTAATGGTGTCACCCCCTCAGAGGCGTAGCGACTCTTCCCAGGGACAAACTTTCAATTTTGGATTTTCACCCCCCTTCGAACTTTCGATTTCCCCATCCCCCCTCTCGAACTTTCGATTTGCACCCCCCCCCCCCCCCCTCCCCCCCTCAAACTTTCGATTTGCACCCCTCCCCTCAAATTTTTCTCTATATATTTTACTATTTTTTGCCTTGGTGTCACCCCCTTAAATGGTGTCACCCGGTGCGGTCCGCACCCCCCCCCCTCGCTACGCCTCTGAATAGAGTCATTACTGTAGAGTTAATCTGTTTCTTGATATCGACATTAGAAGGGATAGTGTGGTCAGTACTATGCTTAGCCGCCTTTACTTTCTCTAACGTGTGTCAGGTACCCGTCAGAGCTGGGTGGACTCAGGGACGTCCATCAGACTTAAGTCCGGACCGCAATCCGAACTCGAAACTTTCAGGGTAGTAATCGAGTGCTCTACCACCGAACCACGCCATCAAGTTGATGTTACAATACAACATTAGGTCGAGTTCAGTGACAGTAGTTGGTGTTGATGAGTGAAGTGCGGGCTACAGCCTTGTGGCGTATTACTTCAGAGGCGGCAATAGAACTTCGGTCAAAATACCTACTTTTTTTTTCTTTTCTTCTGTAAGCTACTAATATTAGCTAGTACAGGAAGAATATTACATAACATATTGTGTGAAATTGCACAAAGACTTCTTTATTTAGTCATGTTTGCCTTTTGCATCTCAGTATTTTTATATTGTTATTTTTTAAATTTATTCTTAAGATTTTCTAATAATAACTTAAATTTTTTTGTATTAACCATTTAAATTTGTTCTATTGAAATAACAGCTGACGCAACAAAAAAGTGAGGGTGTAGGTCGATAGGTGAATAAATTTACCTTGTTCTTACATTGTACAATGTTTTAAGCAAATATTTTAATTCTGCTTAAACATTTTTTTTGACACAGATGTAGGTTAGCGGCTAGCTAATCTGCAAGTAATTCAAGGCGTGTTTACAATCACGGTGACATTAGACTTTGTTGAAACTCAACACCCCCATGAAAAACTACACCTCTGCAACATGCATCATATCGTCAAGTCGTATTTATTTCACCATCCTTTCATACTTGGCTTCTAAGTGGTTGGTTCGGTCACGTGAAACGGAGCTCAGCCCGCTGTTTTAACATCCGTATTTTATCGTCGTCAGCAGTGCTGTGATCCGAGACAGTGGTTTTGTTAAGGTACGTTTGTGTTTATTTTGGTTGTGTTCAGATCTAGGTCGCGTGCATACAATGGAAGAAAAACATTAATAAACACGTAGGCTAGCAGGCTTTGGAAGGATCACACATTAAACGTTTGGGATGTTATTTTACAGAATTTCTCACTTGGTGAAACAGGTTCTCTTCAGTTTTGTTTGATTCTTGCATAGTATATTCGTTTGTGGCCCGTTTTTAAAGGTATTTCTTTTAGTACGTAATACATTCTTTCTGGTCTGTTTTCTAGTAGTAATAATTTAATGACACAAATCCAATTTTTAAAAGAAATTGTGATGATTTTACTAGAAAATTGACCTGTGGAAAATTATTTAAATACAAGTTTTCATTAAACAGAAGTAACAAGACAGCTTTGTTTTCATTAAACAGAAGTAACAAGACAGCTTTGTTTTCATTAAACAGAAGTAGCAAGACAGCTTTGTTTTCATTAAACAGAAGTAGCTAGACAGCTTTGTTTTCATTAAACAGAAGTAGCAAGACAGCTTTGTTTTCATTAAACAGAAGTAACAAGACAGCTTTGTTTTCATTAAACAGAAGTAACAAGACAGCTTTGTTTTCATTAAACAGAAGTAGCTAGACAGCTTTGTTTTCATTAAACAGAAGTAACAAGACAGCTTTGTTTTCATTAAACAGAAGTAACAAGACAGCTTTGTTTTCATTAAACAGAAGTAGCTAGACAGCTTTGTTTTCATTAAACAGAAGTAGCGAGACAGCTTAGTAATGATGCATGTAGGATAATTTTTACTATGAATGTACCTCTAGGACAGTCTATTGTGACAGCTTTTTTAAGTACAGTTATTTTAATATATTTTGCATTAAAGTTTTTTTTTCGAAGTTTTTGCACGAAACTTAGGCTGTTTGTGCAGCCGCTGTATATGTTTTATAAAATCACATTTGCCATTTATTTACACAAACCTATCACATTGACATTTAAAGGCTAGACTCTAAAATATATCTAACTTCGACACTTTCATGTGTATACCTATGCATACATTGTCTGTATACTATGATTGCTAAATGACTGTTATAAAACTTGATACCACAAAAACATCACACTTTTATCAAGTTCTTCTCAAATATAAATTAAACTTGTCACTTCTGTTAAACTGCTCTTATTCCTTGATAAATGTCACAAATGTTATCCCTACAACTATATAATCTTGACGTTTCGAGTTCTTTTCATCTTCCCATACCTGTATACAAACGGTCTGACGAATTTCAATGAGCGTGTTAAAACAACACCTGTTACAGCCACCATGAATTGGCTCTAACTAAACATGTGACCCACGTTTTTATTTTAACCATTTCATCATTTAGTAAACTTGTTGGGAGTCCAGTTGTGAAAACACAGTAAAAGACAAGCTTTTGTGAAAGTAAAAGAATTGAAGGGAAGAAAAAAAAATTATGAATTCTGCCGCGGAAATTAAGGATCTGCCTCAGTATTTTGATTTTGATGTCACCGCGAATCTAGACAAGCCGATAGATCTACCTGTTACAGGTGAGTAGGCTTTCATACAGGGTTTAACTCTAAATGTTGACGTGTACTGCATGACACAGCACTCTGTTATTTCTCTCTGACGAACTATTATCGACAAATTCGTTATGAGATTCATTTTTTACAGCCATAGGTAGGGTTTAAATTAAGTTTCGAATATTTCATAAACCGAAATTGATTAAATAACTTTTTGAATATTTCATAAACCAAAATTTATTTAATAACTTTTTGAATATTTCATAAACCGAAATTGATTAAATAACTTTTTGAATATTTCATAAACCGAAATAAATAACTAAGCTAAGAACATTGATGTTCTCAACACTAATTAGCGGTTTAATAATTTCAAGGAGATAGATAATCCCCTCCCGCGAGCTAATAAATAGCGTTGACGCCCATAACAGTTATAGTGTAAACTCTGCAAACATATGTTCACACACACATGCATGGTTACTATATGACCAAACTTTGTCGATGGCTTGCATTGTATTCCTAACCAGTGGCGTTGCGTTTGCTGGGTCGGGTGTCACCCGGTACGGCACCTCATTGCGTCATCCCCCCCCCCCCCCAAAGAAAAAAGTATAAGCTATACACACATATTCAACACAACTTTTTTCCCTATGTAAATTTTTTTAAAGATTACTTCATTTGTGTATCACTCATATAGAGTAAGTTTGGCTACGGGAAAATTAAGTGCTGAGAGTGAAATTAAAAAAAAAAAATCCTTATAGAGTTGAGCGCGTTCAAATTAACAGAAATTTACTCAGAGATTATAAATACACTTTTTTTTCCTATATTCCTACATGCTTATGTTTTTATTTTAATGAAGACTGTTATTTTTTTTTTAACTGCGTAACTCTGCAGGTACGCAAAAAAAAAAAAAAAAAAAAATGTTTAAATTAAATTTACTTTCGTGGACTGGACGATCGCTTAAGGGAGACAAACGCTTAAATATTCCAGGCAGCTTGCCGGCGTGGGTTACGGGATCTTTGTACCGAGTGGGCAACGGTGTGTACAAACTGGGCGACAGGGCGTGGTGCCACGTCTTTGATGGGCTGGCGTTACTGCATCGCTGGACCATCCACGAGGGCAAGGTGACCTACCTGTCGACCATTTTGGACTCCAACAACTACAAGAAGTGTGTCAAGTACCACAGGCTAGTCGGCGTCAACTTTGGAGCCAGTTTTCCCGATCCTTGTCGGACTATTTTTAACAGGTGAGTGTGCTTTAATCGAGTTTCATGAGAACTATTTTTAAAAGGTGAGTGTGCTTTAATCGGAGTTTCCTGAGAACTATTTTTAACAGGTGAGTGTGCTTTAATCGGAGTTTCCTGAGAACTATTTTTAAAAGGTGAGATTTTTTCCTTCGGAAATAAATTAGCTGGTGTTGGTTCTATAGTCATACATGGGGTTGGGGCCGTGCTTCATATCTAGCGTTAGGCCTGCAAAATGTTGTTTTCTAATAAACACATAATGAACACAAACAGTGTTTTTCCAGACTTTATTCTCCGGGGGAAAGGGGAGGCACGTTTTGATATTGATACAAGTATATGTTTTCTATATAAATTCCATTTCGTTCCGGGGGAGGGGTGGGGGGAGGGGGTGGTTGTGGGTGGGGGAATGGTGAGCGGCGGTAGACCCCCCCCCCCAAGTGATGCCTGTAAGAATCACTGAACACAAGTTTATTAGCTTAGTTAGTGCTGTGATTAATGTTTGCTGTGTAATCACTTCTATGAGCGGGTATTGTTGTAGTTAGAACTACATCTAATTTGTTAATTTATATCAACTTTTGGGAGATTTTTCAGTAACCGAAAATGATTCTTACTCTTCCTCCGATTTCTGAAAAATCTTTACATGTAGTTTTCATGACTCATATTCTTATTAAGCATACTATCAACACATCTTCTTTGTGTTACCTCGAAATTTGAGCTGTTTTGTTACAATATTTTTCTGGCCAGATTTAACTGAAAGTGCCATCCAACCCCTGACTGTTGTATAAGTTTAGGGGAGATCACTCTCGCTTTATTTTTTTGGAAAATAACGAAAATTAGAATTCAAATTTAAAATAGACTAAACGTAGCATACACAACGATATACGTCATATTTAGAGTTAAGCATTTCATGTTTACAAACGATCTTAAAAACATGCGTAACTTGGATTGGAACCCCCAGCCTGTTCAGCCACTTCCTGCCCCGTGCTAAGAGCGACAACACGGCCGTCCACTTTGTAGAGGGCGCGGACAAGCTTTTCGCCCTGACGGAGACAACTGTCATCAATGAAGTCAACCCTGCCACGCTGAAAAAAGTGGCCGAGGTAATTGTAATAGCCCAAAGTTTTTAATTAAAAAAAAATAACCCTATAATTCTACAAAAACAAGTTTAAAAAAATCATTTTAATAAATCCAAAGAATAGGGCTGGTAAGTAGGTCACCAACCAGTTCTATGAGTCATGCAGGTTTTATTGAGCCGTAGAACTAGTTGGTGACCTACTTGCCAGTCCTATTGTAGAATTTAAAAAAAAAATTCTCCTAATTTTAACCCTGATTTGTCCAGAAAAAAAATGACTGAATTTTTTTGTTTTTGGCAGGTGGATATGAAGGACTACTTGGCAGTACATATGGGAACTGCGCATGCGCATATCGACACCGACGGATCCTTGTATTACTACGCCACCCATTTTGGGTTAAGCAGTGGTTACGATTTTGTTCGCATCCCAAAATCTGTCAGCGGGGAAGGTGGGTTAATATTCAGCCAGTGACATCATGACGTAAAGTCGTACAATCTAATGTCAAAACTATGTTTTATGAAGTTAAAATAAAATAGTGCGGGAGAGGGATGACGCTAAACCTAAAATGCTAAATGTTTTAGAAGGGGGAATGGAATGGGAGGGGGGGAGGGGTTTCCGCACCGGGTGACACCCTACTCAGTTGAGGTGTCCATAAATGTGACTAGTCTTTAGAGGGATATCAATGCTCCCCCCCCCCCCCCGGAAGAAAACGGTCCCAAAAAAGTCTTGGATGTGACAAGAGAGTGAGCGGGGTGGGGGGGGGGGAAGATTTTTACTTATTTTTTTTAATTTCTAAAACAAATTAAAAATTTGAATAGATTGTCCAACCTACCTAATCTTGAACAGAAATGATACATTTTTAACATTAATTTTTTTAATTAGTAATAGTTTGGGTAAATCAACCTATCTATTGGTAGAGCTTACGACTACTAATACAAATGTCTCTAGTTCGGATCTCATGCTCAAGGCACGTCTCAAACTATACCCAGATCTGATGAGTACCTGACTCACGTTAGGGAAACTAAGGCTACCGTGCATAGTGCTAACCACATTATACCCTTGTACACCGCGGTCATTGAAACATAAAAACTCCACTTCATGTGTCCTGGGCACGAACATGAAAAGATAACGATGATGAACTGAGCTAGCAAACAATTAATACAGTAGCTAAATATACTTGTTAAGGGAAATAACTCAATAATTTTTTTTTCAAGTAGGCCTATTAGGGCGATTTGACTTTTGTGTAGAGTGTAGATAAATAAAACCGTAAAGAATCGTAACGTTACTTATGACTTATGGTCGATACCTAGACATTTTTATTTTCTCAAGTGTAGGCCTATAAGCAAATCATCATATTCAAGTATGATCTGTATTTTTTTTTTATTGATCACTTCTAATAATGTAATAACTCTCTCTGGTGACCCCAGTTCAGTTCAATAAGGCCGAAATTCTCGGGCGGGTCAACAGCAGATGGAGGATGCACCTGAGCTACACGCACTCGTTCGGGATGTCCGAGAACTACCTGGTGCACTTTGAGCAGCCACTGACCTATAACCTGGCCAAGCTGACGAGCCTCGAGTTGAGGGGTATCAGTGTCATTGACGCTATGGTGGAGTTCAAGGACGAGCCGGTGAGTGGGATATAGGCGGCTGTGGATGGAGTTAGTGGGTATATTATAGGTGGCTGTGGGAGGAGTTAGTGGGTAGATTATAGGTGGCTGTGGATGGAGTTAGTGGGTAGATTATAGGCGGGTGTGGGTGGAGTTAGTGGGTAGATTATAGGCGGCTGTGGGTGGAGTTAGTGGGTAGATTATAGGTGGCTGTGGGTGGAGTTAGTGGGTAGATTATAGGTGGCTGTGGATGGAGTTAGTGGGTAGATTATAGGCGGCTGTGGGAGGAGTTAGTGAGTAGATTATAGGTGGCTGTGGATGGAGTTAGTGAGTAGATTATAGGTGGCTGTGGGTGGAGCTAGTGAGTTGATTATAGGCGGCTGTGGGTGGAGTTAGTGGGTAGATTATAGGTGGCTGTGGGTGGAGCTAGTGAGTTGATTATAGGCGGCTGTGGGTGGAGTTAGTGGGTAGATTATAGGTGGCTGTGGGTGGAGTTAGTGAGTAGATTATAGGTGGCTGTGGGTGGAGTTAGTGAGTTGATTATAGGCGGCTGTGGGTGGAGTTAGTGGGTAGATTATAGGTGGCTGTGGGTGGAGTTAGTGAGTTGATTATAGGCGGCTGTGGGTGGAGTTAGTGGGTAGATTATAGGTGGCTGTGGGTGGAGCTAGTGAGTTGATTATAGGCGGCTGTGGGTGGAGTTAGTGGGTAGATTATAGGTGGCTGTGGGTGGAGCTAGTGAGTTGATTATAGGTGGCTGTGGGAGGAGCTAGTAGATAGATTATAGGCGGCTGTGGGTGGAGCTAGTGAGTTGATTATAGGTGGCTGTGGATGGAGTTAGTGGGTAGATTATAGATGGCTGTGGGAGGAGTTAGTGGGTAGATTATAGGCGGCTGTGGGTGGAGCTAGTGAGTTGATTATAGGTGGCTGTGGGAGGAGCTAGTAAGTTGATTATAGGTGGCTGTGGGAGGAGCTAGTAAGTTGATTATAGGTGGCTGTGGGAGGAGCTAGTAAGTTGATTATAGGTTGCGGTGGGAGGAGATAGTAGGTAGATTATAGGCGGCTGTGGGAGGAGCTAGTAAGTTGATTATAGGCGGCTGTGGATGGAGTTAGTGGGTATATTATAGGTGGCTGTGGGAGGAGTTAGTGGGTAGATTATAGGTGGCTGTGGATGGAGTTAGTGGGTAGATTATAGGCGGGTGTGGGTGGAGTTAGTGGGTAGATTATAGGCGGCTGTGGGTGGAGTTAGTGGGTAGATTATAGGTGGCTGTGGGTGGAGTTAGTGGGTAGATTATAGGTGGCTGTGGATGGAGTTAGTGGGTAGATTATAGGCGGCTGTGGGAGGAGTTAGTGAGTAGATTATAGGTGGCTGTGGATGGAGTTAGTGAGTAGATTATAGGTGGCTGTGGGTGGAGCTAGTGAGTTGATTATAGGCGGCTGTGGGTGGAGTTAGTGGGTAGATTATAGGTGGCTGTGGGTGGAGCTAGTGAGTTGATTATAGGCGGCTGTGGGTGGAGTTAGTGGGTAGATTATAGGTGGCTGTGGGTGGAGTTAGTGAGTAGATTATAGGTGGCTGTGGGTGGAGTTAGTGAGTTGATTATAGGCGGCTGTGGGTGGAGTTAGTGGGTAGATTATAGGTGGCTGTGGGTGGAGTTAGTGAGTTGATTATAGGCGGCTGTGGGTGGAGTTAGTGGGTAGATTATAGGTGGCTGTGGGTGGAGCTAGTGAGTTGATTATAGGCGGCTGTGGGTGGAGTTAGTGGGTAGATTATAGGTGGCTGTGGGTGGAGCTAGTGAGTTGATTATAGGTGGCTGTGGGAGGAGCTAGTAGATAGATTATAGGCGGCTGTGGGTGGAGCTAGTGAGTTGATTATAGGTGGCTGTGGATGGAGTTAGTGGGTAGATTATAGATGGCTGTGGGAGGAGTTAGTGGGTAGATTATAGGCGGCTGTGGGTGGAGCTAGTGAGTTGATTATAGGTGGCTGTGGGAGGAGCTAGTAAGTTGATTATAGGTGGCTGTGGGAGGAGCTAGTAAGTTGATTATAGGTGGCTGTGGGAGGAGCTAGTAAGTTGATTATAGGTTGCGGTGGGAGGAGATAGTAGGTAGATTATAGGCGGCTGTGGGAGGAGCTAGTAAGTTGATTATAGGTGGCTGTGGGAGGAGCTAGTAAGTTGATTATAGGTGGCTGTGGGAGGAGCTAGTAAGTTGATTATAGGTGGCTGTGGGAGGAGATAGTAGGTAGATTATAGGCGGCTGTGGGAGGAGCTAGTGATGGATTATAGGCGGCGAGTAGAGTATATCTCAACATATGTAGTAAATATTCGTAGTCTTGAATATCTGAGCAGATTCGGAGCGAGGGTGGGGGGAGCGGGGGGTGCGGACCGCACCGGGTGACACCATTTAGGTGGGGGGGGGGGGTGACACCGAGGCAAAAAATAGCAAAATATATTCAGAAAAATGATAATTCCACTTAAATAAGTGATTAATTAGAGTGTTAAATAGTCTTTTAAGAGGAAAGTTGACCAATCCCGACAAGGGTGGAGGGGTGGGGGGTGTTTACACCATGACGTAAACCTGCTAATGAGAGAAAACATGCTACATCAAGCTGTATTTATAACCGTCTATAGATAAAAATCGTTCGTATTATATCTGAGCACAGTTTAAAGCAACTAATTTTCTATAAACATCATTTGTAACCTGATTGAAAAAACACTAGCAGTATCTATAAACAAGTATTAAAAGTATTTATGTTATAATATCTATGGCAGAGGCCATTTCCATTAGTTTGGTGGCGCTTGACCAACAAGAGATTCCCATGGTTTCTAGAGCAGCATTTTACGAGCCAAGGATAACTCCCTTCAGCCTGCTTGATAACTTCTTCAATCTGTCCACGGTTGATTTTACTTTCTAGTTTTGATGGATCTGATACTGATTTAACTAAACTTAAACGTTCATTATTAATTTGTTCCGTATGTTTACGGTATTCAGCATTACTAGGCATTTTCTGTAAAACTCCAAAAGTTGGTCAGTTAAGATCTTGTGAATTCCGGCCATTTTGTTTGAATGTTTCCAATTTTTTTTTTTTTTTCAACATCTCATATTTATTATAATATATTATCAAGATTATTGTACTACTATTATTATATACATAACTACTAAATACATATCACAATTCATCTACATATTAAAACATGTTTCTTGAAAAAGAAAACTGCCAAACAATTTAATAAATCATTAAATTATAAAACAAATGGGATTCTTCTGAAAAATTTTGATGGCTGGAATTACAAAAACAATATTTGTCAGCTATACATAAAATATTAACTAAGTATTAAAAAGAACTCAAAAAAATTGTCCTACACTTATAAATATTGATAAATATTTGGATATGTATGAAATACTACATGAACTGCATGTACAGCTTCTTTGATTCAGAATGTGTAATTTTAATAGTCCATATTTTTATTCATGTCATGCATTTGTTCAACTTAAATTGAGTAACAGAGTAGTTAGAACAAAATTAACTAATTCCAGCGAGATGTTTTTTGTCGAACAGTTGATCCTCCATCTGAATCCAGGGTTACGTATGTTCCCTTTTTATTGTCATCTGTCAAGTTCATATAAGCTATGTAAGCTACACAACTGGAAAAAGCCAATACTCCACAGGCCATTACGAGTTTATTTGGTTTAACAAAAAGTTCAAAATTGACAGCTCTGAAGACTGATGTTGACGGTAGACTGCCCCATCCAGTTGTTGTTGGTTTAGTTTGTTGAACTCTTTCTTTAATTGATTTGTCTACAGCAGTTGCTGAATTTTCTTTATTTGACATTTTACTCTGACCTTGTATATCTGTGTGGTCTGCTTGACTCATTGTTTGTTTTTAGTAAGTCAAGTAGTTTAGAAGTCAACTCTACATGGGCGCAGCCATTTTGGCAGATCTGTTTCCAATTAATTGTTTAATCAGTAAATGTTAGCTTGTTATTAAGCTTGTTACAATTGGCCATTTTATTTAACAAAAAAGGTACAAATAAATGCTTAAGTTTAAGTTACTAATTTACAAACAAATTATATACGTTTTTTATGATGAAAATATTCAATACTTTAAATTTTACATTAAATTTGCTAATTGTTTATAAATTATCAACAGTGAAACATTTGATTAATTTTGTTAACCGATTTGTGGTTTACTTTTTCTAACTATAAGATAAATATTTTTGTTGCCTCCCTTGGATAATGTATTACATTTAAAAAAAAGTTAAGCTCCCTTGTAAAAGTGAAAATACGAGTACACTACAAGAGAAAACATCTATATATATATATATAATTCTCTTCTTGGAGACGATATAAAACACCAAGCTGTAAGTGCGCCTCGCAGCCCCCTCTCTTCCTCTCTAGGCATATCGCTACTATCCCCACCCCCACATGGTCTGGTGAGCTGTGGTTCACGCTAAATGTTTACAATCGTAGAGCCGGGTTTAGTGACGACTTAGGGGAGGTAACTAAGAGGCTGCTTTCACGGAGGGGGGGGGGGGGTAGGGTTTGGGGAAAGGAGGGGGGGTTATCGTCCTTAACGAACTACTGATAGTGTTTTAAAACAAATATTTTCAGTGGCAGCATTGGTACTGTCGAATTAACAAATTACGAATTACTGAAAAGTAGAAAATAAAACAACTAAATAGCGGTGTTAACGGCGTATGATACGCCGCGGGTCGGCTCGTGTATTAATATTTCATAAAACGAATCTGTATACTTTATGAACGTAAAAAACACCGACTCCCACAACCTCACACAACACCAACTCCCACAACCACCAAAAAAACACGCCCCTAACGTATACACATAAAAATACCATCCCACACAGTCCCACCCCAAACATGTGTATGTATTTAGTGTATGTATAGTAACTGTATACTCACCAAACTAATTTTTATATTTTTTAAAGATCAACATCATAGTCGTCAGTAAAACTACGGGTCAGAAGGTACCCATTACCTACAGGGCACCCCACGGGTTCGTCTTCCATTTCATCAACTGTTACGAAGATGGCGGGTTTATCGTGTGTGACGTCTGCCTGTACAAGAACGCCAGCGTCATTAAGGAGCTGTACCTGGAGGCCTTGAGCGCCCAGCCCCACAACACCGTGTCGCTGCCTCACTTCGCGCGCTTTGTCTTACCTGTTGATGTCGAAAAGGTGTCTTTTTTTAAATAACGTTATTTTTGTTATACAAGGTAGCAGTTTTATAGTGATATTTCTTCAGACGAGGTAGCCTTTTACTGTGTTATATTTTTTTATATCAGGCAGCCTTTTTATCAGGTAGCCTTCTACTGTGTTATATCTTTATATCAGGCAGCATTTTATAGTGTTATATTTTGTAACAGGTGACCTTTTATATTGTTATATTTTTTGTTCACAATGTAGCCATTTTATAGTGATAATTCTTTAGACAATGTAGCCCTTTTATACAAAGTAGCCCTTTATAGAGATAGTTATTTATACATCAACATGGCAGCGTTTTTAAAGTGATAATTTGTTACAAAGGCAAACATTTGAAATACTATTTATATATATTTTTAGTAGTTAGCCCTTTAATAGTGTTAATTTTTTAATATAATGCTGCATTTTTATATTGTATTAAAGGTAACACATTTACAATTTATAATGATACAATTTATCCTTTTCATTGATATTTTCTTTTCATAAGGTAGTTTTTATTTTATTATGTAGTCTGATTTTAAAAGGCTGCTTTTTTATTAGTAAGCCTATATTTAGTTTGAAAGATAATTGTTCACTTAAAGACGCGCGGTTGCGTCGGTAAAGCTCTTGGCTGCTAAATCGAAAAGTCACGAACGAGTTCGAACTCCGGGACAGATATGTTTCGACATCTACTGACAACAAACCCATCTAGGAGAGACAACTCCAAAATCAAACAACTGTTCTTGCTTGGATAAAGTGATAAAGGCTATGGCAGCAAATCCAGAAAGAAATGCAGCCTGAAGTCGGAGTCAACGGCCTATACGGCAAATAACAAGTTCAAACCTAATGCAATAGAATTCAGAACGAAGAGGAACAAAAACATTGACATAGTCTAGACGGAATTTCAAAAACATTTCTTCCCAAAATTTCATAGATCGACTAACTTAGAAAGAAATAAAAAAAACAACCACCAAGAAATAGTTTTAAAAATTCCCTCCTATCGAGTGACCTATCTATTTAAAACCCGACCAGGCCGCTTTGAACACGAACCTGGTGACCTTGACCTACACAACGGCCACGGCCATAGTGATGAAACACTCAAAGAACTCTGCACTTGTTGACCTCACCAGTGACCCTGTATTTGAAGGTAAGCCGCTCACCTATATATATATATATATATATATATATATATATATATATATATATATATATATATATATATATATATATATATAGTTCAATTTAAAAACTCACACCATCCCACTCGATGCCACTTAAGATAGACATATTTCAAATTCGTCAATTATTATTTGTTATGAAATTCACAATGCGAACATCCAAAGTCCAAAGTATTTTTTCAATAATTAAAACGCCAGTTTTGGGTGCAACATCCGCCTTTAATTTATTAACATAACAGAGTCATGCCTGATTGAGCTGCCACGCATGAACTACAGCTGGAATGCCAGACGTTACAGGTATTTTTATGCCAGCACCGCCTTGGCCACACACACCAGGAAGGTTCGTCTTTGTTTACATCATAGATTTAGTCACTCTGGTACCTGTCTTTGTTTACATCATAGATTTAGTCACTCTGGTACCTGTCTTTGTTTACATCATAGATTTAGTCACTCTGGTACCTGTCTTTGTTTACATCATAGATTTAGTCACTCTGGTACCTGTCTTTGTTTACATCATAGATTTAGTCACTCTGGTACCTGTCTTTGTTTACATCATAGATTTAGTCACTGTGGTACCTGTCTTTCTTTACATTATAGACTTAGTCACTCTGGTGCCTATCTTCGTTTACATCATAGATTTAGTCATACACCTCGTATATGTCTTCGTTTACATCATAGACTTAATCACACAACTTTACCTGTCTTCGTTTACATCATAGACTTAATCACACAACTTTTACCTGTCTTCGTTTACATTATAGACTTAGTCACACACCTCGTATATGTCTTCGTTTGTATCATAGACTTAGTCATACACCTCGTATATGTCTTCGTTTAGATCATAGACTTATTCATACACCTAGTATATGTCTTCGTTTACATCATAGACTTAGTCATACACCTCGTACCTGTTAGTCATACACCTCGTACCTGTCTTCGTTGATATCATAGACTTAGTCATACACCTTGTACTTGTCTTCAATTATATCATAGACTTAGTCACATACCTCGTATATGTCTTCGTTTATATCATAGACTTAGTCACACAACGCGTATCTGTTTTAGTTTACATCTCCAGATATAGTCACTTTCACCAGGAAGGTTAGTACATGTCCAGAGTTTCTTTCAGGCATCTCCCCAAGGGTGTAAGTGGGAGGTGGGATGGATGGACGGACTGCCCTAAGAAAGAAGCCTAAAAAAAGTGCATGTCTCAGTTTACATCTCTAGACATAATCACATACGTTGAGTTATCTCATGGGTTAGCTTCTATTAAATTATGTACTCGAACTGATAAATGTGACAAGAAGAATAGTTACAACCGGATGGGAGTACATACAAATAAAGTGAAATAGCTATTTAAAAAGCAACATTTTTAGAATCTATGGATGCAGTTGAGTGGAGTTGATGTGTTTCTAGAGACAGTTAAAGAGACGCTGAAACCACATTGGGACGGTTTGGTGGGGGTGGTAGAGCTCTCGACTAGCAGCCAGAAGGTCTCAAGTTTATCATGTGTTTACCATTCAGATCTTTAAATGTGATGTCCATAAATGTGTTTTACTCTATCCAGATCTTTTAATGTGATGTCCAAAAATTTGTTTTACCACCCAGATATTTAAATGTGATGTCCAAAAATGTGTTTACCCCCCCCCCCCCCCCGATCTATAACTGTGATGTCCAAAAATGTGATATACCCCCAGATCTATAAATGTGTTTTACCCCTCAAATCTATAAATGTGATGTCCAAAAATTTGTTTTACTCCCCCCCCCCCCCCAGATCTATAAATGTGATGTCCAAAAATGTGTTTTACCACCCAGATATTTAAATGTGATGTACATAAATGTGTTTTACCACCCAGATCTATAAATG